>NW_010291523.1:4804-18847 GCF_000700745.2 Antrostomus carolinensis | reverse complement strand
AAGCATCCAGCCAAGTATGCAAACTAGCCTTCTCAGCCTCGAATAAAAGCTTCCTAACCAATAATTTCATGCTTTTATCTATACGATCATTAATACAGATACCAAACAATGCCAGCTCGACGTGGTGTCAAAGGCTCTGACAACCTCTAATTGATAATAAATAATTCAATTTCTGTCCCAATCCAAAACTGCTGAATCTTGGGACATGTTCCAAATAAATGATTAAAAAGAACTTTGAATGTAATTATATCTAACACAATTGGGGATATTGCCCAGATGAAATTTACAGCAACTATTGGGAGCTACAAAATTTCAATGACACTGGCAACTCTTTATGCCTACTAGAAAATGAGATGTTCTTTACTCAGGCAATGGCACAGACTGCATTTCTTATCGACAGCTGTATGCCAGCAACTCACCCAGGCCAACCCTGCTTCCCACAGAGGTGCCGTGGTTCCCAAAAGCCCTCGAGAAAATTTGGGAACAGGGTTTTGCCACAGCCAGATTTTTATTGTTCTGTCCATGCAGAACTGGATCTTCTTTCTGATACAGCTGATTCTTCCTCTCCTCCAAAACTCCTTACCTTACAATTAACAAAAGTTTCTTAAGAAATTAACACCCATAGTTCCTGGAATGAAACCAGGGCGATATGTTTCAGCAAGGAAAGTGGCTATCAGCACAATCCTGAAGTGATGAACGCAGCATCTCAGAGGCACACTGACTGTTCCCAGTAATTCCCAAACTCCAGAGCCAGAAGGAACTCTGAACATTTATAAGTGAAAACACAGGACACATCTTTACAAGAGTACAATTATACAAGATTTGACTCCTGCTTTTCTCTCATTTGTATAAATCTTTGCTAAAACCTTAGTTTCTGCATCTGTAAAACAGGGATAATGACATTCACTTTGATTTCTATAGATGTAAGTTGTTTTGAATGCCAATTTTTTCTTGGGAGAACAGTGTAACTGATCTGAAGAAGCAGTGACTGTTAAGAACTTTGTACCTCTGCAGCAGTTATCTTACTGAGCTCATATGGAAACCATAGAAATGCAATTGCCTTGTTGAACCTGTCCTGGTTCTTTATTCCCAGTCCCTTCTGGAAAATCCAGCATCAGCATCACTGGAATCTCCATGCTTACAGGCAGGGCAGCCACAGCACTGGTTTGAAGATGTGCAGAGAAATCTGTATTGCCTATCTAGAACTCTTAATTGCTCCCAGGACCTACTGAAGTGTATTTCTCAGTCCTTACTTCCTTCACTCTGGAAATGATGGCAGAACTGGATTGAGCTCAGTGACCCTATAACATTTTTATCACCAGGTCACAGGTACAGGGTATTTGTTCACAAATTAACATAACAATCATTAATACACTTTGTGGTTAAGCCATGTATCTATAGGAAATGCTTTCCAAACACTTTGTTATGCAAAGTTCATTAAACAGTTATGCAAAGTTCATTAAATGAGAGTTTGCAGGAGTTCATTCAGAAATTCCACATGGCAGAGTCCTTTCTGAAAGAGGAGAAGCCAGTGGCAATAACAGAGGATTCAAGTTAATATCCTGATTTCTCACAGAATGCCTGCAGGTTGGAAAGGCCATGTGATGTTAGAACAGCTATATGCTTCACCTCTAGAAAACCAAGCAACACATCCCTGCCAGCAGCTCTTCTGCTGAACAGAAGGGGCAGCACTGGAAGACTTGATCTAATATTTCTAATGTTAAAAAGAATCTCTCTACTAAAAAGCCCCTAAGAACAAAAAAAAAAAAGAAGGAAAAGCATCTCGGAGCTCCAAGAAATGTCAGAAATGGGCTCAGATAGAAGTAGAAATGCAGAAGATGTATTAAAAAGATGTCATCACCTCCTCAATATGTTTTGTCTGCTGTAAACATCCATAGTTGCTCCATTTGCACTGGGACAGAAGATGGGAAGAGGCTGAGCTTGGAGCACTGGCCATACTCCGAGGGCTGGATATGGCTCCAGCCTTCCTGAACAGACACAGTGTGAGTGCTGCTGAGGTGAACTCAGTTTAATGGGTTGCTACTTACAGGCTTAGACTGATTTACAGGTGTTTGCCCTGAAATATGACCATCCATGTCATCACTGCTAATCCTCTCCCATCTCTGAAATCCTCCCACTTTGACAGATAGCTATTTTTGGAGGAGAAAACCACATAAATACCAAAAAAGCAATACTCCTCTCTAAATCTCCTCCCACAGGAAGGGCAGCCTGACTATCACACACCCGACAAGTTGTCTAGTACAGCACAACACCAAACCTTCGGCTGCCTCTGTCACGGCGGGTGCCAGCCATCTGCATGTGACAGTAATAACAGGGATGTCACGGGGAGAGCACACACAGACCTCACATCCTCCTCCCTTGCAGCCTGCTAGAAAACCTCCTGTTGGCAAGGCAAAGCATGGCTGGGCTGCATCCCGGGGAGCAGCATTTTCCATCCTTCTCTGCTGAAGACTTACCTTCTGCTTGTTCTCTCAGGCTTGTGATCTCTGTTCTGCAACTAAGTTCCCACCCAGCTCACAACCCAGTTTTGGATCCTGACACACTGGAGTCCCAGCTTGACAGATCCAATGGCCGGAGCACTGTGACACTCTGTACCTGGTGAATCAGTTTCTGTGCCCTGCACATACTGCTCCAGCACTGTGGTAATGATTTGCAGACATACATGAGAACAAGGTTCACAGTATAGGTAATCTAAACAAAAAAATTATCTTGGGATTGAAAGTAAATTTACCAAAGTAGATAACCTTTTTTTACTTAAGTAATAGATCATACAGGTACTGACTGCATTGCATTCATCTGTCTCTTAGCTCAGCGTAGAGACTGCTGACTACAGCTTCTAGAAATCTACCACTCGCAGCAAAATACAGCTTCTGGGAGCTCAAAGCCATGCCAGATCTCACATACTGAGCATAAGACCTGGTATTCTGGCTTCTATGCTTTGCTCTGTACCCGTAAAACCTGCAGTTTAGCTATTTTGAAGCATAGCATCCCTCTCTCTGTCAGCTTTGGATCATCACAGAATCGCAGGGCTTGGAAGGGACCTCAGGAGATCATCCAGTCCAACCCCCCTGCCTTTTTTTTTCAGGTTACACAGGAAAGTGTCCAGGTGGGTTTGAACATCTCCAGAGATGGAGATTCCACAATCTCTCTGGGCAGCCTGTCCCAGGGCTCCGTCACCCTCCCAGGAAAGAAGTTTTTCCTTAGGTTGGTATGGAACCGAGTCAACAGAACTGAGTCAACAACTCAGGGTATTATGGAACACACCGAGTCAACTCAGTGTAGTCTGTAACTTAGAGAATCAGATGCATCAGCACAGGTCTCCTGTTTTTTTAACCCTGAAAAAAAAGTCCAGAAAGCTCCTAGAAATTTTCACAGAATGTCTAAGCAACCAAGCAAAAATCAAACACAAAGCCAAAGTTAGAGACAGAGATAAAACTGGATCAAAGTCCACAGGGATTGAGAGTTTCATATCAAAAACAGCAGAAAAAAATTCATCTCTGCACTGCTCTAAGTCACATTGGAGCTAACAACACTGCAGGAACAATCCCATCCAGGACTCCTGACTTCTTTTCAGTGCTACAGAACCAATACCTCCAGTAAAAGCTGACGGTGCAGGGATCCCATTCCCTGCAGCATGGAGTACAAGGGACTCCTCACACGTTTCAGGTTTCATTGCCACCTTTCCTATTCTTGGCCTTAAAAAAAAAAACAACAATATTTTGAGGTATCTGGGTGCATGCCAGCACACTGCAGGCTGCCCTTCAGCTCCTGTGGAAGCTCCCACTCTCCAGAAGTCTTCCTTGGGACACAGTTATATGTGTCTATTTTTACCCTGTTCAGTTTTCCCAATGGTTTCCTCATCCTACCCCCTCCTGGCTCTTTCGGATACATCCTGCTTCTGTTGTTCCCCTGCTATGTGAGCAGTTCTCTGTCTATTCTTGCTTCTTTTTGCTCTAGCTCAGCACAGCAGTTATTTGTTAGTTACTCAGAATCCTAATAATTTAGGTCAAAAAGCTCGGTGAATCTGATGTGGTTTGTTTCACATAAAAAGAGTGAAATTGAAAACCACCTTATTCTTCTCAACTGAAATGCTGCATCCCTATTAATTCAGGTGTATAAATAACACTCTCTAATGCTGTATCAAGGGCTCTGCTGTGTGATTAAACCTGCCTCCCTGACCTGTAATTAGAAACTTTGCCTCTGAAAGGCAGTTTGCAGAGAGAAAAGGAGAAAGAGAGAGAGAGAAGGAACCAGGTCTCAGACCCAACAATTTTGTTCTTAATAAATTATTCAGAGTTTTTGAAAGTTGAGCTGGATTTCCATCTGGTAGCATTAAAGACCCAAAGGGAAGAAGAATTGAAGGATTCTCAGAGCAGAACACAACACTGTGGAGCATGGGGCTGGAAAGAAGAAGCCAGCTGAGAAGTTCACCATGTCCTCTGCCCATCCCTGTTCAGCTGCTGCCTTTCACACCTGGGCTTCTGACAGATCTTGGAGCAATGCAGAACGACCCTCCACCAGAATCCCACTTCACTAGTCATGTGTGTGGGATATAACATGAGAAGAAAACCCTAAAATTCAGTGAAAGCTTTACAAACATCCGCAGAACCAGACAATGAACGTGAAAAATAGATGGTGATGGTCATGAGTAGAGAAACAATATAGAGACCAGGTTGCATGGTCTCACACAAGGAATATATAACCTTGTGTGAGGTTAAGACAAATTTAAAGATGAATTAATGATTAAACTGATCTTTCACCCCAGGGCCAGTAAGACAGTATGGACCATTGTACTATTAATGATGGTAGTCACCGTTAGTTGCAACCCCAGGGATACACCTCATGTTATCAGGTTCTTCTCACTTGGAAGCCTGGAGGTAGTAGTTTTCCTTAATATTATTCCAGGAGAAACAGACATTTACTATTTCTTCAGCCAAATGTAGACTTATTTTAACAAAAAATCAAATGAAACATTCCAGCTGCTACAATGGATGTCAGTAATCTTTCCTCTTCCCATAAATTGGGGGTAGAACAAGCTTTAGAGCACCAGATAACACAAGAACTGGCCCTAGGATGAGAGGTCTCTGGCCTTGGGTATTTGGCAGCTGTTTCCAGAGTTCTGCTTGATTTCAGATCAGAGAGATTCTGTGATGAATTCCTCCTCTGGTTACACCTATAATCTCTGTGTTGAGGGTGTGACTGACATCATAGTTTCAGTCTTTTATGTTTTCAGGCTCAAGTTTTCAAGGCCTCACACTGGGGGAATTCAGAGTCTGATAATTTTCTGCATAATTGTCTTTTTCTAGGAACTTCACAAGGTTGATCCAGGGTTTCAGGGAAGCCTTAGGAACTGAAACATCAGGTTTAAGGAGATTTAGGTGAGAGGAGAAACCTAACATTTACATCTCAAGGACCCTTTGGTCAAAATACCAGACTTCAAATTCTCTAGTGCTTTATATCTTCTACTGTGGTTTTTGCCATGCACAATTTTAACACAAAGAACAGGTTAAATCTACCAAAACATTAAATTGTCACTGGTGGAAATGTCTTCATTCCAGGCTGCCTAAGTTTGCAAATGTATGAGGTGCAGAGTTGTTGGAGACCATAACCCTGGTACAGGGGTGCAGGACTCCATGAAACAAAAGAGCCCTTCAAATTCAATAACAACAACTTTAAGTAATCTTTTGTGTTTGTAACATGGTAGAGTCCAAGTTTATCAGAGAGCTGCCAGAATGTAAATCTGATACAAACCACTTTGGATTAGATAGCACAGCAGAAAGAGCTTTACCGGGGTATTGTGACAAGTTTTATGAGCTTCTTAAAGAAACAGAACTTGGAAATACTAGTAGTGTTGTTAAGTTATTGCCTTAATGGGCTTGAGCACTCAACACTAAAAAGGGAAGAAGAAAAAAGCTAACAAATTCAGAAAATAAAGCAGTACTTGAAACTTTTATAATAAGACATTTGTTTTTCACTCAGAATTTTATGTCAGTTGCACTTAAAGCTGAGTCCTGTGCACCCAGCATGTTCCATCTTCCTCAAATGCAGCCATGGGCTCCCTCCCCCTGTTTTTATAAATCCTCAGAGTCCAATATCACTTCACTACTGTTTCCTCTGAGGGTTTCTCTCATCTTTTAATATTGGTATGCAAGTACATAAGCAAAAAGAGGTAAAAAGAACTAGGAATTTGCTGTACATCAACTTCCAGAGACCACCTGCCTGGGTACATCCACGCACAGGGACTGCCCAGCAGTGCCCGAGACTCCATCTCCACAGCAGCAAGGAGAGGAGCAGCCAGGCAGTTCCAGCTGCTCCGCAGAGACCACGTTCACAGTTAGCTGGCTGCTTCTGTGGCTCTGCTCAGAGCTCTGGCCAGCCCTGGGCTCCACTCTAGCCTGCCTGGGTTACTAACCAGTTTCTCTGGTTTTCACCAAGTCATACGTTGGCCAGAACCAGCCCACATGGTTTGAAACGACCTTTCCCACATGCTGCCTCGGCCCCTGGCTCCTCACAGGCTCTGTCAGCACGGCTGCTCAGCGCGAGGTGGCTGGCTTGCCCTCTGTTTCTCATTTCTTGAGTGCAGTTCACTATCTACAGCCATTCCTTTGAAGATTTTGCTTTCTCATACAGGGGTTTAGTCCATAAGCCACACTCCATCCCTGCACAAATGCCTCATACATCACCCTTCCAAACCTCTCAGCTCCCTCTCCAACTCCTGGGGCATATCCATGCCCCCAAGCAGGCTGGGTATGGGTTGCTGTGATCCCAATGTTTCCCCTTCAGGAATCCCTCATTCTCCCCTGCAAGAGCAGCTTAATGTCCCATCTACCTCCTTTTCCTGAGTAAAATATTCTCTAAATGTGCAGGCTTCCTGCACACACCTACACTACTGCTATAGCAGGATACCCTCAATTCCCTCACATCAGGGCTGCTGTGTGAATCTCATCCTTTTTCCTTCTAACTGCAGATCTTCATTCTCCCCTAGTTCTGCAGAGGTTGCTTATAAGCCCTGTATTACTATTTATCTGGTGACAGATCTTCCAGTGTGCTCACATGATAACTTTTCTAGAGTGACCGACAGAGATGAGATAAAGATATTGGTATGCAAGTGCCATCACCCAGTCGCTTCATCTACAAACGCAGTGGTATCTAAATTACTGCTACTCCTCTATTTTTCCCTTTTTGATTTCCTATTTTGTATTTTCACACAAATTAGCAGTGTTCTCCCTCTCCCAGTAATAACAGGAAGTCTCTGAAATCTTTGCAATTGATCAGATAGAGCATTTAGAAGTTGTCCTGTTCTATGAAGTCAGAAAGAAACGACACGCAGATGAGCATGCAGCCTCACAACTTCAGCCTTAAACGTTATGAACATCAAAGGGATCCTTTCATCATTCCAACCTTTAATTGAGTGAACCAGTGGGACAACATTCAGTTGGTACCTTGAGGTCTTGGGAAAAAGAGGGTTTATGTGAGGTTTTCTTGGTGACATCCCAAGTGACTCCCAAATCTCAGAATAGAAGGAAAGATGGATCCCATGGTTTGCATTATTCCCAACCTCCAGACTGAAATACAGTCCTGCACTCAAAAATGGCTCTCAAAAAAAAGGAGGAAATGTTTTGTATCTGTTATTCTCCAGTGAGTCTGGAGAACACCTTCTCTGTTCCTCAGTACAAACATTTTTCTAGCTTTCAGAACGCAGAGAGGGATCTGAAAACGGAGCTGGGTTTCTGTGCACCCACTGAGTCAGAAGGCGCCATTTCTACGTAGCAGCTTTGCAAACATGAGTGAAGCCCAAGCACAATGCTGTGCTCTGTAGGACATAGCTGACCCACAGATTGCCTTTTCAACTCTCTGCTTTTCCCAAATCATGTACATTAGCAGTGAATAGGAAGAAAACGTGTAAACAAGAACAGAAAAGGTTGTTGCAAGTTCATTAATTCTGATCACTTAATAAGCTGTAAATTGAAGTGCATGAATTCCATTCTCTCGAACACCAGGATAAATTTGAAGACTCTCTATTGACTTACTTTACACTGATATGCATTAGAATAGTTTCTGGCGTATTCAGAATCAAAATAATTATTACAGCAATATTCAAGACCAGAAGGTACCTAGTTCCCATTTAGATAACTTAATGAGGGCCAGACTGACAAACAGAGAATTCACTACATTAAAAAAAAATCTGAATTCTTTTTTAAAGGCAATACAGAGGCACAGCCATGGGGCCCAGGCAACTTGGGGCTGCAGGACTGGCCTTAAGAAGCACAGTGATACTTTGCACCTAACGAATGAGAACATAGTGCTGAGCAAGAGTGACTACTGTCCTCTGGAACTGCTTCTTACAGAAGAAAACTACAAACTGTATACAAGGAGGCAGAAGTATCTGTCTATGTCAGGCCAATATTCAGAGTGGCACTGACACATTTCAGAGCTTTTTTGCTTACAGGTCCCCTCAGAGGTGAGGAGGAACCCAGGAGGATATCTTTCTATGCAAAGACAAGCATTGCTTTGGAATTCTTTACTCTGTGGTTAGGATGCTGTCCATAAAATCTTCCACAAACTTTCCTGGAAGATAAAACACTTGTTCCCTTTCAGGGCCCAAGTATCTTCAAGAACACTAAGAAGGCATCATGATAGGAGAAGGAACCTGAGAAGTCTCCAAAAAATAAAAAACACTGGGGCTGCTCAGTTGCAATACCACAAAGTTACCTCTGTCTTCTGCTGCTGCTGGTTTGTCTGCAAGGAAGTCCCAGGAAAGTAGATCTAAAGTGATGCCCTTAAAACACGCAGCTACGACTGTCCGAAGATGATCCAGCGAATGTCTAGAGAGCTCCTCCTGCCGGCTGCTATCTTGGCGGTCCAAGCTCTGCCAAGATAACCGATTTTCAGTTTATCTTTTCAGGAAGTTGGAAATGAAGGGAAGCAAAGCTAATGCCACATCTTTCTTATCTGCCATAGCAATAAACCAGCACGATCTCACAATGTCTGTGGTACCGCTGCCCATTTACTCTGAGTTCTCAGCCAGATGGAGATGCTGTGTCTAAAAGGCTCCAGTCAGCACCAGGAGCTGGGCAGTGCAGCAGCTGCAGAGCAAAGGCAAGCTGGGCTGACAGTGGGGCAGGTGGGGACAGGTCCTCAGTGTAAAGTGACACAGTGACCAAGCAAGAAGAGCGGGGCAGGTTCAGTGACAGTAACCACATTTAGCCAGGAGCCCAACGACTGGCAGACAAGCCCACAGGGGTGAGCCAGGTCTGAGGCCGAGCCAGAAAGTCAAGTCAGGATCAGCAAGGCCCACAGCCAGGTACAAACACCCCTACAGCTGACCCAAGACGAGGACAGAGGACAAGGGCAGTTCAGTGCCACAGCTCCCAAGGGAAGTGGGGAGGCCTCAGCAGGCTTCTCTCAGCTCTTTGGCGCACAGCTTTTTTCACAGCACTCTGATCCCAGGTTACACTCTACCGTATCAGGGCAGACCTCCAACACAGGCAGAAAAATGTGCAGGATGGGGAAGGGGTTGCAGAGTCAGCTGGTGCACCCAGGGCCCTGACAGGACACTGCCCAGCTCAGTCAGTGAAGAACAGAAGAGTTATTTGAAGTGCCAACAAAAGAACCTGGGTACAAACGTGCCACGAGGGCTGACAGTGTGAAGGATTGACAATCTGTACTTCAGCTGTTTCAGGGCCTGGTCAGGAATGACCTTTGCAAGGCACTGTACATGTGCTTTTGTTTTGCCAGTCTGTTGGGAAGTACTTCCTTCTAAGCCAGAGTAAATTTAAAACTGCCATGGGATGTAATGACAAAGCCCCTCCAAGTTTTGCACCTATAACTTAAAATGGAGAAAACGAAATAAAAACTAATCCCAGCTTCCCATTAAAAAAAATCCATCCACACCACATATTCCTCTGTGACATTTCAACTGCTCAGTTCTTTGGTCAAGCTATGTCCCAAGAAGAAGAAAGCAGATGAGACATACTGGCATCCCATTTCCTACTTCTCACTGGTGACATCTGCCATAACCATTTGCAGGTACGTGTGCCAGTCCCACTCCCAACCCTGCCTGCAGGAGGAGGTAAAACATCCTGAGGCAACAAAGCTCAAGTGGCAGGTGAGAACTATCTTCAAAAAAAAAAAAAAAAGAGCTTGTTAAATCAACAAGGGGAAGAATAACCCTTTGGAAAAGGGTGACTGTGATTATCTTCTTGAGTTACAACAGGAAAAATCAAAGACAGACACAGAGGGGAAGGGAAACAATGTGAGGTGAGTATCCCAATAGTGTTCCCAGCTGGACTGACACTGATACACTGCTTAGATAAAGCTGGTCTGCCCTGCAAAAGCTGCTTGGCTACAGCAGAAACCAATGGCCTACTGGAAAAAAAAACCCCAACCATCTTTTATCAATATGGATTAAAAAAATCTCCAGATTACGTGAGCTATTTTGAAAGAGCAGCCACATTTACAACAAACACCTGTAATTTTGCTAAGTTGGCCAGGGATATATTTTGTCTCCTTCTGTACAGAGTACTGAGGGTATACATGACTCTTACTATATGTGGTTCCTCTGTCAAGCAATTGTCTTCCTGTACTTCATATTTCCAGTGTGAAAACTCTAATGAAACATTTTAAACCAAAGCTGTTTCCTTGGAGCTGCTTCTGACCTTCTTTTCCTCCTCTCTCAGCCAAATCTCCCTGCCAGGATGAATTCAGAGCTAATGTTTGCTCCTCCCACCAGGCTTTTGGATCCTAGTCACTGGGAGCTGTGCCTGCTGGTGTCCATTGTCTTCTGTCCAGTTTGGGAGAGGGCTTCTAAGGAAAAGCCCAGAATGAAATTTATGAAGAGTCCAATGATTTACAGGAATGGCCAGTCATGGAGCTAGTTTCTGCACGTATCTATTAACAACTTGTAAGTCCTTGGCAATTAATTCACAAGGCTCCAGCATGGGAATAGTTCAGGGCTCAAGAACAGGCTTTTGAAAGTTAAAAAAAAATTCTGAAATGAGGCACCAACCTCAAAACACTACAGCCCTGTGTATCAGGTAGAGCTGTGGCAGGATACTGGGGGAAGTGTAGGGGGAACTGCCTACCAACCTGCCATGCAGAGCCTGGTATGTTCCCTAGCTCAGTCCTGAGAGGCACACGCTGCCCAGAGAGAAGCTGCTGGCTGTCTCTGTGGAATGCATCTGTGCCATCAGCTCAGCCACAGGCACAGCCTGGACGTGCAGTCTGATCACAGCCACTGCTGAGGTCCCAGTGCAGTGAAAGGAGATAACATAGGGTCCAAGAAAGCTGCTACTCACAATGGAGATGCTGAGTAGGGTGCATTGCTCAGGTGGAACAGGAGGGAGTCCATACGACAGGGGATATAGACCATGAGCCAGCTACAGCAAAGTGCTGCTGATGTGAGGCCCTGGATAATCCAGCAATGATGCTCACAGTATGGCAGTGTACAAACAGAAGCAAAGCAAGTTACAGGCCCTATCTGCAATCAGTCAATCTGTGGGGAATTATATGTCCATACCCCACAGTGTCATGGATGCCTCACTTTCTACGATGCCATCTCGACTGCCTGCCCTATATAGTTTTGGTACATGAACAATACACACCTTGGTAGAAAGTAAAACCACTTTGTTAACATTTGTAATCACACTGCAAATAGGGCGCAAAAACCTTTGCAGATATCTGGCATTCAGTTCCCACATTAAATCAGGACGTTACTTGACAAATGCTTTCATTTAAAGACCAAGTACCTGCTAGGAATTCACAAGTAGGCTTCAGCCCTTCGCCTACAAACTCTTAACTTTTCTTCTTCTGCCCCCTGTCCCCCTTTCCATCAGTGTTCTGCAATTTGCCAGCAGCCTCCTTTATGTCTCAGTTATGCCTTCACAATGTGAGGCAGGCAGACCCATGTGCCCACAAACAGAAAAGCTCCTCCAGCTCACAATAACTCAGCAGGCTTCTGTGATTTTCAGAGACTGCATTACTGCGTGCCCACGTCTGCTGTCAAATTACTGCCTGGACACAGGCTCCATGGCTAACCTCAGCCTTACCCCAAACAAAAAACTGTCTCCAAGCCCTCAGAAACATTCATCTTCTCTTGCAGCTCTCCTTACAAAGTGGTGCAAACCTGGCTGATGCTTCTAGGAAATAAAGAATACACTTACCCCTCCAAAGATGTATTACGATTTTATGTCCTCTTTCTGCAACCTACAGAGAGTGGCTGCACTCCCTATCATGCATTTAAAGCACAGATTTGAAGGGTGGACAGTCCTCCTGAGGTTTCTAAAGGAAAAGGGAGACAAAAGCCATAAAAAAACCCAATCCTTCACACATAATAGAGGTTGAAAACTAAAATCTAAACCTAAGTTCATTTTTCTCTTCAGTGCAAGTTCTGGCAGTCCCAGGGCTGTTCTGACTTCCAGCTGTTTGTCAAGGCCGTAATATCACAGCAGTGAGGAGAAATCCTGAGCACACTTACTCCAACCTTAGCTGCCTTTCCCTCTGAACCCCCACCCTGCCCTACTCTGAGGCTGTGAAAAAATAATAACAATAGGAAGCTGTTCCTAGAGCTCATACAAAGGAAACAGTTATTGCCATGCCCTGCCTTATCTTAAATACCTGTACACAGGAAAGATGGCATGCACAGATCACACATAAACCTGTAATTAAGATTTTCTCAAGTCATAGATGTTATTGACTATAATTGCTGTTGCCTGTTTCGACCTTCTCCTCGAGGTGTCTCCACCTCCCATTACAATGTCACAGCAAAAGTTGTTCCCCGGTGGTCTGCAAAGAAACAAAAGGAGCAAATGGCAAAGACAGAACTGACATTGTTTATATAAGGTAAAATTAATTCTAAACCAGCAATTCAAAGAAAGTAACATTGTTGCATTAAAAGTAGTCAAAAGTAGTTATTTCATTGACAGATGGTGCTACTAACATCAACATTTTGCATATATAAAGCACCCTGTATCCCAAATACTCAAAACATTTTAGAAAAAGGAATACACTACTGTTTTTTTCAGTGTTGTGCAGAAAAAGTGAGGCACGAGGCATTCAGAGGGCTTTGTCAAAGTAACTGACCATTTACCACCAGAATGAAGAACAGAATCCAGGCTTTTTAATCCCTGTTACTCAGTTACGTGCATTCTTTTAAAGCAGCCCATGGATTTACTCATTTTAGTGTAGGGTGGGTAAAAAAGGAGCACCAAAGCAGAAAGAAACATGTGTTCTACATCTTAAAGCAAGATTTTCCTTGTGGAATGGCAATAAGGATACCCTGCAGCCTTAGGTTGCCTATGCAGCCATAAAGCCTTCATCCTCCTGACTGTGCTGGTAGCCAGGATAACCCCCAATCCATATTCTATGCCCAGTGCATGCTGTGGGAGGCAAAGATAACAAAGGCTGTGACACGACTCCCTCAGGGAAGTCCTTTTGGGCCCCATTTCCATCAGCTCATAAAAGGAACAGCCTGGACCCACATGCTGGGCTCTGCTAAGGCTGCTCCAGGCTGCAGCTCTTCATTTGCAAAAGAAATGACCCACTCATTTCTCTCTGACCTCTGCAGACACTTCAGACTGCTGACCTCATCTGCCCATGGTCCCCACCACTACTGTGAGCTTCCTCAAACAGGTGCTCCAGACTCAAACCTCTGCTTTCCCAGGCAAGCTGAACACACACAGCTTCAAGAACCCTGTACCAGGGCTCCCAGGGAGCAGTTTGTGCACAGGCTGGGAATGTTCAGCCCTCAAAGCATTTATTCCCTATCCAGAAAAACAGAGGCCACATGAAAATGAGGTGCAGATGAGAGGATGTAACTTTAACTGAGTCCACTGAAGTTAAAAAATACACTTGCTGTGTGTGCACATGCACCTGACAACACGGGTCTCCTCCCTGCAACTGCTGATAGCTACACTCTGTATTAGTGTGTGGTTGTACAAGCAAGTCCCAGGGCTCTTCTAGAGAAACAAGTGGCCTGTGAGTGAGGTGTTCCCATCTCTACAGATTTCCAGACTCAGTTTTGTG
>NW_010291523.1:0-4762 GCF_000700745.2 Antrostomus carolinensis | reverse complement strand
AATGCTTGCACTGCATTCCAGGAAAAAGACACATCTCTTCAGACATCACCCACGTTCACCTGGGTGTTCAGAGCCTTATTACCCAGCGTATCACAATCCACAGTGACCTCTGTTCTCAACAGCCCCATTCTAGAGAGAAGATGACACTTCACAGCCAGGCACCAGGGTAGTGAGACACTTGTCAAAGGTCACAAAGGCATTCCATGATTGAACTGGGAATTGAGTGCTGGTTTTAAGGCCAAGTTCAGAGCCCTGCTCACTGGACTAATCTCTAGACAGTAAGTTTTCTATCTGGCAGAGAGATGGGAGCTTTCAGGTACGTCTGAAAGAATACTGAGGTCCTCAGATGGAGTCTCAGATATACGCACCACAGACTAACACAATTTTTCCAGAAAAGTGGCATAAAAATAAAGCAAACTAGGTCAGTTCTTCCACTGGCTTCCAAAGAACACCCAATTATCAGAGTGAACATAACTATCTTTAATAAGGAAGCTGGTTTGGAGGCTGAACTCTTTGTTCCAAGTGCCACATACACACCAGCTCTTGCTACTGGCAGAAGAGGCCTGTGAATCAGAGCCCAAAGTCTGATGCAAGAGAAACTTGGGTATCTCAAGCTGCTTTCCCCAGCAGAGAACAACCCCATTAGTTTGAGAAAGTCCCCTGCCTGCTTTCTCTCTGAGTAATTAAGAGTGAAATCCTCCTCTCTGTGACCCCAATGCTCTCAGCCTAGCCTGATTTACACATGAAAGGAACCTTCTGAGGGGCTTTCTCCCTTTCACATTCACAACCAGGCAGGACCTATAAATAAAACCTTTCTGAAAACAGAAGCTTTCAAAAAGGTCTGTGTATGTGCACAAATTTATAGGAGAGAAAGGGAATGGATGTGTGTGTGTTTGCATGCATATGTGAAGAGTGGGTGAGAAGAATGTGCATCCATACACCAGCCCTACGCAAACAAGTGTACTCAGAAAAGCCTCTACATGGATGCTGAGTGTGCACAGGTAGTGGCAGCACTCACCCGAGGGAGAGAGAGGGCATGTCCAGGCTGGTTTCCAGTTAGCAGCTTTTTCAGAGGATGTTCACCCAAGTCAGCTGAGTCATTCTAGAGTTACATATGAAAAAAATGAGAGCAGATTTAGACCCAATTGTGCCTGTAAGAGTATGCTTGTGGTGCACTTCCTGTCTACAAAGCAGTACAGCACTTGCAGAACAGAGCACTGGCGCTTCACGTTGCTTTGGATATAAAGTGGGAGGTAAGAGAATTTGGTCTCATGGCACGTGTTCCTATGGCTTTGGCAGAAGGTGAGATTTTTAAAAGGCTGCATCTTTTCAGCAGCCCAGGAGAGAGAGAATAGTGATGCATTTTCCAGGGCTGTCATTGTTTGAAAGTAATTTTTGGTTTGTTGGAACACAAAACTCCTCAAAGTCTGAAAAATAAACAATAGGATTGATGCCATAGAAATGAAAGTCAGAAGATAAAAAAAAAGACTGACTGCCTTTACAGTAGCTTATAAAGCCAAAAATGCCTAGATATGAATCTGTACTCTCCCTCCCCCGCCGTCCTGTTCACCCATGTGTCCCTGCAGTCAGGATATTTCCCCTTCCATGAGGCCTAAGAAGGACCCTACACAGCTTCCAGGAAGCTGGCAGTTAGTGTGACCCTGCCCTAATACAAAACAGGTGACAGAGCTCCGAGCCAAGCCAAGCCAGACTGCAGGCTTTGGCAAAGCAGGTACTGGTCTGTGAGGCTTCGCCCCCGTAAGAGGAGACTTTTTAAGACCTGGCTACAACGTGATAATTTGAGAACTGCAAACTATTTTACTCCACTACTCCTAACCACTGAGTCATTTGCTCACTGAAACCGTGTCCGTGCTTTATGCTAATGCCAGCAGTCGGGCTGTATGTCGTGCACTAGCACCACTGCTCGGTGGGAGGCTTCAGCGTGCGAGGCAGGAGCACCCTGCATGGTTCTGACTTCATCGCTGCTAACCAGATCCCAGATCTCTCCCCTACCCAATTCTTATGCAAACATTTAGAAGAAGCAGGCAGAAAAAGGCAGGAGACATAAGAAGCGCAAAGCCTCACAGAAGTGCACAAAATCTCTCTTCTGCCAGTTCAAAAAACTCTTCCCAGCTCCTTGCACCAGGCAGGAGTGTGTGAGCAGGGACACAGAGCTCCCCTCCTACTGAGCTCGCAGCTAACGCCCTCCCCCAGTTCCCAGGGTCTTCAAATGAAGATTTGCATAGTACTTCCAGATCATTCCCCAGAGAAGGGACAATGGCTCTCTCAATGCCCTCTACCCCCCTCCCTCCTTCACTTAAAAAGCTGATAAAGCCCTGGTGAAAAGGGGAACAAAGGATTTACAGATGGCAGAATATTGATTTCTGCAGTTCCAGGACTACAGGGAGAAGATGAAGAACCCCCCAGAAACTCTGTGAAGTTTGAGACACGACACGGGCGCTATCTCTGCAGCAGGGACTCCGCATTTGTTAAGACATTATCTGATGGAGGAAACATTGCTATTCAGGAGGGATGAGCAGGTCCCTGAAAACTTGAAAATGCACAGAGATGAGATTACAGCCTGAAATCCCAGTGAGCACGTTTGTTGTTCTCAAACCTCCGAAACAGAGAAGCGGTTCCAGTGAAAGCAGTTTGCCACCAGGCGGGCCAGGCCGGCATTGCTCCCAGAGAGTTCGGCCCCAGCCGACGGTACCGAAGGCTTTTATAAACCACACCTCATCAGTGATTCATGCTGTTATCGGTGTCCTCTTCTCTCCACCACTGCAGCTAGGAAAAATAAGAAAAAGAAAGGTGATAAAAGACTCTTTGGAAAGCAGCCTTTGATTCTGATGTGATTCTGTGAATTACAACCGAACCTCCCCATCTTAAAACTCACTAACTTTTTGAAGACTAAAACTTCCCACCTCCACAAGCATTTCTGTGCTTAGTCCAGATGAGCCGAGCTTCCTTTTGTGCTACAAACTTTCTTTTACAGTTCAGTGAGTCAGCTCTGCCTCTGCTGAATCCCAGCTCACTGCAATCCCTCACATTTTGCTAAACTGAACAGCAGTATGATCCCAAGTGCTGCACGACACTGCTGCACACCCAACAGACGACGCTTACTGGGTACCGACAGGAGTCGTGGCCTGACCTCCACCACCACACTGAAAACAGCTCTCTCAAAAGTGACTGGAACCAGCCCTTTTTTTTTCCTTTTATTTTTTCAGAACTAATTTTGTAGTATTTCTGCACTCAGAAGGCTCCCAGGATGCTGGATCTTTTGGGAATATAAGCATGTTGAAGCTTCCTCAAAATGTTGGATATAGGACTGGATTTTTAAATGTGATAAGTTAGATTCTAAATCAGTCATAACAGTGACAATAACCATCACATGTTGCACAGTTAAACATATTTCATACAACTATATCAAGACATTTTCACAATACTTTTTAAAATATCTAGGTTTCTTCAAACACCTGTCTGTCTAACATGAATGAGAAGCTGTTTTTCATGTGGAATCTTTTGTGCCTCCCCACAGTCACTCCCAATTTACACCACATTTAATGAAGAGTGTTAAAGAAGAAACCTATTAGAGTCCTGACACACCTAATACGGAGATGAGTCACAGCTGCTGGGATGATAAAGCCTAAGAAAGTTCCATTTTAAATCAGCATAACCAGACCGCAATGACACTGCCACAATATTTGGGGTCAGAAGAGACCTGAACCTCACCTTCAGTTCCTCTCCATGAGCTCCCTGGAGCTCCCCAACAGCAAACACAGGTTCCTACCATCTAACAGCTGTGCTGGAACAGCAGCCCAGCCATGCTTTGGTCCGGCCAACAGAAAAGCAACCAGTTTAGTGGGACCAAGGTGAATGGGAGCCTATGCAACCCCCAGCCAGAGCAGCACTCTGTACTAACTGAATCCCAAACCAGGAGGGAGCTCTTGCACTTTCCTTCAGCTCCTCTCCATCTTTCACAGATCCCTGCTGCCTATGACAGACTAAACTCCTTCTTCCACAATCATTCCTTGTTAGGAAAATACAATTCCTTTATATCACCCCCTCACAGACCTGACCTTACCACCATCCCTTCCTGAAAGCCCCACTTCTCTGCCCTCCCACTCCATCTGCTTCAGTCTCTACATCCACTGCAGCACTCCTCTCATTTCACCGTGGGGTTTTGTGTTTGAAAATGCACTCTCCATCTACACGGCTTCTACCAAAGGTCAAACAGCCAGCCATCAGGCTCCAATAAAGGATTGTAATAAAATAGGATCTAAAAACTTGCAAATTAATTATTATTATGATTTTCTTTTTTTTTTTCCTGGAGATCTTGTGTTTACTCAAGCAATGTTGTTATTGCAGCAGAATCATCCCAGGAATCCACAGAATTAAAAACACATCAGTGGTTACAAAATTGCATTTCATTAACATCCTTTTACTGCCACGATTGTAAGTTTTTATGTCCCAGGGATGGGATTGGTCCCTAATATGAAAAAGTCACATTAAGAAATGTAACAATTCTCTGCTGCTGCATAAAAGAAACTCAAATACAGCTGTGCAATTGCTTCACTGCCAGGAAATTCTACAGGGGATACCAGGGCTGTCTGTGAGGGCACCTACACTGAACAAAGTCTCCAAAACTCACTCGTGGCCATCCACACGGGAACATTCCTGTTGGCCTTGCCATGGACCAGTACTGCTCCTCCTCTCTGGAGAGCGCTGCCCCCAGCACCCAGCAGCACCCAGCACAAACCGC
>NW_010291522.1:0-4437 GCF_000700745.2 Antrostomus carolinensis | reverse complement strand
GACCAGCTTTGGGCCGGTGTCCGACGTGGAGATGGTAAGGGCCCTGCTTGCCGCCCCTGCTCTCCTTTCCCGGGATTCATTACGGTGCCATCTGAGTTGACCGTCATTAAAGCAGATTACGAGGCCTAATCTTCTTCACAATCTGCAGGGCCCGGCAGAGCCGTTCGGCTGGAGCTGCCCATAGCGATTTCCCCAGCAGAGCCAGCCGGGGTAGCCCGTGGCCCAGGACCGAGGCGGGGCACGGAGGGCGATTTTGTTCCCGGCAATTAAACATTGAGAGTTTGTTTTGCGCTTTGAAAGGATACTCAATTAGACATTTGTATTTCCTTTGACCTCAGTCACTTTGAGTTAAATTATTTTCTCTGAGAGGACAATGGGTTTTTTTTTTTCCTTTCTCATATCAAATTATCTGTTCACTGATTAATTTGTAACTATTCTTTAAATAATAAGAAAATGTGATATTTTTTCACAGACTTTTTTTTTTTTTTTTAAGTAGCTACTTAATGGTAATAGGATTAAGTGTTTAAGCACTAAATGAAATGCCATTGACATGTGTGTTACGTTCTTTCATGGAGTTACTGTGTACACTGCAACTTGGGACTACTGGCCCCCACACATGACTCATCCATCTGTTTATTTTCTATAGGAATACACAATGGATGTCTTCTTTCGGCAGACATGGACTGATGAGAGGTTGAAGTTTAGTGGGCCAACTGAAATTTTGAGATTGAACAATTTAATGGTCAGTAAAATTTGGACACCAGACACGTTTTTTAGAAATGGAAAAAAGTCGATTGCTCACAATATGACAACTCCTAACAAACTTTTCAGAATTATGCAGAATGGCACTATTCTTTACACAATGAGGTGAGAGTCTGTTCTGCTTTTGGTTGAACTTTATTCTTGATTCTTTCAGTAGTGTTCCTGCATACAATTTTTTTTCATTGTCATCTACTATAATGTATTCTAGACTAACCATTAATGCTGATTGTCCTATGCGGTTGGTGAACTTCCCTATGGATGGACATGCTTGTCCATTGAAGTTTGGAAGCTGTAAGTTTTTCTGTATCTTTCAGTTTTTTATAGTAATACATTTGATCTCCCTCGGACACTACTTAATGACATAACTGAAATTTTTTGTTACATTTTTCATACTAGAATCTTACTTTCTCCTCTGAAACTCAGACTATTCATAAGCACATGGGTTTATTCACTGAAGGGTGACTGTTGAAGCATATTTTAATGTTTATTTTTCTTATACATGTAGTAGTCAAAGTGAGTCCTTCAACAAGTCATAAAATCTGTGGTACATTTATTATATTACTTCTAGTTTTGCAAAATGAAAATATTTAGTCAATCTGTGGTAATCAATGCGTGTGTTTTATAGCAAATTAAGAAACAAAAGCTAGTGCCTATCAGGTCCCACCTCAACCATTCTCTTGCATTTTGTCATTAATGAGGTTAGGAACTTGCTGGAGGAGGATGCATGTTTCTCTGGGTGTTTGAGCCACAAAAGGGATCATGCTACTTATTTTTTCAATTGCTTATAAACTATGTAATTAATAACTGTAATTTTTCCCTCTTTAACTCAGATGCTTATCCAAAAAGTGAAATAATTTATACATGGAAAAAAGGACCCCTGCATTCAGTAGAAATTCCACAAGAGTCTTCCAGTCTTCTCCAGTATGACCTCATAGGACAAACTGTATCTAGTGAAACAATTAAATCCAACACAGGTAAGACGTAGCCATGTGGGAACTATTGACATTACAAAACACATTTTGAAAATAAATTATAAGTTTTTTTCCATCTAGAATCAAATTAGTTTAATTATCTTTTGCCATTTTAAAAAATAAAATCCTTGGAAAACCATTGTGTCTTAAAAGATAGCTTTTCAATATGATACCTTTAAGCATACAATTTTTCATGCAGTTCTTAAGAATTCCCCCTGCCTCCCCGCTCCAGTAAAAACAATACATCAGATAAATATTGTTCTCTTCTGTTTCCATAAGGTCACTTTACCTTTTTTTAATCAGCTTATCTTTATTATGCACTAGGAGGCCTGTAAGTGCTTTCCTCAGAACACAGTATGTTGGGTTTAAGCCAATAACGTTTACTTGTGTGTTGCCAAAATAATGCTGACTTACTTGTCTCTTAACAGGTGAATATGTAATCATGACAGTTTATTTCCACTTGCAAAGGAAGATGGGCTACTTCATGATACAGATATATACTCCATGCATTATGACAGTCATTCTTTCTCAGGTGTCTTTCTGGATTAACAAGGAGTCTGTTCCAGCCAGAACAGTTTTTGGTATGCTGCATTAAGGTCTTTGAACAGCTCAGCTTCACATGTACCATTCATTCATTACTTTCATTGCTTGTTTGTTTTAGGCGAATATTCACTTCAGCTACTCTATTTCCATCTTCAAAGGAAAATAGGCTACTATCTCATTCAGACATATATTCCATGCATCATGACTGTAGTCCTGTCTCAAGTTGTGTTTTGGATCAACAAAGAGTCTGTTCCAGCAAGAACCGTGGCTGGTATTTGTGTTTTGTTCTTTATCATTCACTTCATTCACTGTATTGAATCCATTGTCATTGTATTAAACAGCTACTGTAATCCAGTGGGAAAAGACAGTTAGTAGGTTTCAGTAAACAAAAGTAAATCCTAAAATTAAAGCAAATATTATTCAAACTGCCCAGGAGGGTCAAAATTCTTTACTCAGAATGTTTGGTTAGCCAGACTTGTTTGTGATGTTTTTCTTCCTCTCAATATTTCTTCGTAGGCAGGAGGGGAAACTTTCAGAGTAAATGTCAACCTCTCCATTTTTAAAGAGGAATTTTCTATTGATTTATTCTCTTGTGAAACCAATCTGAGTTAAAGGTTTTTTAAAAACATCACATGGGATGGAATTAATCTCATCTGACATAAGGTACCTCATTCTAGCACTCATTCTGAAGTGCGCTATTCCCCTTGTCTCCAAAGGTATCTAAACAACTAGCAGGAACTTTAGATGGATAAAGTTAGGTGAAGTGAATCCTGTTCCTAGCACAGGCTGGAGTTGTAATGTGAAAGTTGTGTCCATATTGCATGGCAAGGCCCCTTTTTTTTTTCCAGTGGTTTGAAATAATGCTCCCAAAGCTGAGTTTTGCCTCCTTAATTTTTAGTATGTGTTTCGCTATTAGACACAGGCTCCCCACTTCTATATTGATAGGTTCTGAAACTGCACTCATTATTAAGGGTTAAACTTTCACTGCCTGAATTGTTGTTTCTAGAAAAACAATCATAAAAATACTAAGCAAAAATAATAAAACTTGTCACAAATTTCATGAATCCACTACCCATTGTGGTGGCTTTAATGTGGCTGGTGGCCAAACACCACACAGCTGCTCGCTCACCCTCCCCTGCTGGGAAATGAGGGAGAGAATCGGAAGGGTAAAAGTAAGAAAACTCATTGGTTGAGAGAAAAACAATTTAATAATTGGAATAAAATAAAACATAAAATAGTAATGACAATAATAAAGATAATAACAGTAATAATGGAATATACAAATGAGTGATGCACAGTGCAATTGCTCACCACTGCCCAATAGATTTTCAAGGATGTTTATTGCAATTGAAGCATAAAATATATGCAGGAGGTTTGTACACCAAATATGATGTTACCTGATTTGGCTTCATATTTCCTCTCTGGACCATACAGTTAAATCATCTACATTTTGAGTAAAACATATTTGCTACCTAGTGGGCAGTGGCAGTCAATTCTAAATGCTTGAAGTAATGCACAAATAAGTCTTTAGCTGATTCAGTAATAACTACATAGAGACTCCAAACCCTGGAATAACAACTCTTACATGTGATACTGAAGAGTAAATACAGAATTAGAAACAGAAAATATTTTAAGAAAATAGTAAAACAGACACTTTCTCAGTATCGTGCAAAATGAGGCATGTTGGCATTTTAAAATAACATTTCGATCTTTATTCCATTCTTATTTCTCCCAGGCACAGTTTGAATTAATAGAATTATAGAATTATAAAATCATAGAATGGTTTGGGTTGGAAGGGACCTTAAAGATCATCCAGTTCCAACCCCCCTGCCATCAGCAGGGACACTTTCCACTAGACCAGGTTGCTCAAAGCCTCATCCAGCCTGGCCTTAAACACCCCCAGGGAGGGGGCATCCACATCTTCCCTGAGCAACCTATTCCAGTGTCTGACCACCCTCACGGTGAAGAACTTCTTCCTAAGTCCTTATAGTCCTTATAAGTTATTATAGTCCTTCCTTATAGTCCTTACTAATTCAGAATCCCATGGAATACCTTCATCTCAGGAAAAGAGGCAAATTCCTTATGACAAAAAATACTTTCAGGTCTCAGTAAAAAAGAAAAGGCTTAAAATGGAGAATCATAGAATCATAGAATGGTTTGG
>NW_010291521.1:0-9614 GCF_000700745.2 Antrostomus carolinensis | reverse complement strand
GGTCTTCCCTCAGCCTTCTCTTCTCCAGACTCAACAATCCCAGTTCTACAATGTAGGAGATGCTTTCCACTCATCTAGTTGAGTGTAGAATCAAGACCACACAGGTGCCAAACACCAGACATTGCTCCCATTTGGTATCTGTTTCTCATTCCTGGAGGAGCCAAGAGACTGCGCTGACATCGAGCTGTTTACACCCTGTACATCTAGATTTAAGTGAAATGAGTCCCATGCTATTGTACATCTTCCATGTGCACTGTGCTGGAGAAGGAGGAGACAAGCAAAGGCAACAGCCCTGGTCATGGTCCTGCTCCTGACTGCTGGGTTCTCCTTCATTCCTCTTCTTTGGTTGGTGTGAATTGCCCTCAGTGACATTACCAGGGGAAAAGACCTCAAAAGCCGAGTACCTAAAGTTGGATCCTGATTCCATGCAGAGTCACCTAAATAAGGGTGTGACTCCGAGTTACACTAAGCACCAACAGCTCTATGTGCCTCCAGAAGAACACTGAAATATCCAGCTGTGGAAATTTTGTCCTAAATCATAGAATCATAGAATGGTTTGGGTTGGAAGGGACCTTAAAGATCATCCAGTTCCAACCCCCCTGCCAGCAGCAGGGACACCTTCCACTAGACCAGGTTGCTCAAAGCCTCATCCAGCCTGGCCTTCAACACTTCCAGGGAGGGGGCATCTACAACTTCCTTGGGCAACCTGTTCCAGTGTCTCACCACCCTCACAGTGAAGAACTTCTTCCTAACATCTAATCTCAACCTCCCCTCTTTCAGCTTAAACCCATTTCCCCTTGTTCTGTCATTAACTGCCCTTATAAAAAGTCCTTCCCCAGCTTTCTTGTAGCCCCTTCAGGTACTGGGAGGCCGCTATAAGATCTCCCCGGAGCCTTCTCTTCTCCAGGCTGAACAGCCCCAACTCTCTCAGCCTGTCCTCATAGGAGAGGTGCTCCAGCCCTTGCATCATCCTGGTGGCCTCCTCTGGACTTGTTCTAGCAAATACTTCTGGTCTGTGGAATAAGTAAAAAAATAAATAAGTAAATAAATTAATTAAATTATAGCCTGTTTATAATGTTTAATACTCTAATTACATCATCTCTCCTCCAAGAAATAACTACATCTCATGCCACCAGTTTTACCTAAAGGAAACCATTAGTGCTATTGCTTTAATAAACTCGTCACTCAGGAAAAAATCTGCCTTTTTCTTTTTTCTTTCTTTCTTTTTTTTTCTTCTTTTTTCTTTTTTTTTTTCTTTTTTTCTTTTTTTTTTTCCAAGTTGCACTGCAGACTGTTAGTTTGCAGCATCCTACCAGCCTCTGGGCCTTCCTCAGCAGTTCTTATTTATTTTCCCCATTGACTTCAGTGGGAGTTTTGGGGCTGTTCTAAATTAACTGTAAACATTCAGGAAAAAGACCGAGACAGCGTTGTGTGTGGCTCAAATGAAGCCATCTGCTCGATGTGCAGCCATCAGTTAAAAATGAAAAGAAAACCACCACCAGCAAAAAAGACAGAGTGTTTTCGGAAGTATTAAGAGATGGAATAGAAGACACTTTATAGAAGACATTTATCATATGGTTCTATAAATCAATAGTCACCCTTCAGTTTGGATCTTGCTTTCTGTCTTTCAGAGCTTCTCACAAAACAAAGAGGAAATACAATAAACTGAAAGGACTTAGAGGCAAAGTGAGCAGAGGCTACTAGGAAATAATTCCACATGTGGAGAGATCGGGTCTATTTATGAGGCAGATGAATAAGAGGTGACATGCTGGAATGATCATAACAGTGTTATAGTGTTAAGCTGATCAGTTGGTTACTCCTTATTACTAGGTTACAATAGAAGCTCAAGGAGACACCCTATGAAATGCAAAGAACACATTTAAGATGGTTGGTGATGTTTCTATAGATGTTTCTATATTGCATCGCTATTCTTTGGGTTGGAACTGGATGATCTTTAAGGTCCCTTCCAACCCAAACCAGTCTATGATTCTATGATTTGGATCTCCAGGTCAGGAAATACTGTTGAGATAAATGCTTTCTAAAAATCAAAGGGGATTTAGAAATGTATATAAAGGTTAACACTTCCTACTAATCTGTTACAAGGAAAGTTGCTAAGGGACCAACCAGCCCTCACTTTCTGAGGCCCCAGATCCCTCATGGCTGCCCACCAGAGAACAGGAGATTTTAATTCTTCTTTGAAAAACAGATCTGTTCTATAAGAAAGATAGGGACAGAGTTTTTAGCAGGGTCTGTAGTGACAGGACAAGGGGTGATGGTTTTAAACTAAAAGACTTCTTAAAGAAGAATTTTTTTTATGCTGAAGGTGGTGAAACCCTGGCCCAGGTTGCCCAGAGAGGTGGTAGAAGCCCCATCCCTGGAAACATTCAAGGTCAAGTTGGACAGAGCTCTGAGCAACCTGATCTGGTTGAAGATGTCCCTGCTCTCTGCAGGGGGGTTGGATTAGATGGCCTTGAAAGGTCCCTTCCCACCCAAACCAGTCTGTGATTCTATGATTCTATAAAAGAGCAATTGGTGCAATATGGTTGTTACAATAAGCAGCACACATGGGCTGTGAGGACAATTGTCTGCTGTGACAATGTACCACCTGGCAGATTTTAATCTGAGTAACTTCCCCTTCACTCTAGAGTCAAAAATACATCAGTGAAGTTGAGCATTGTGCCAGGTCTAAGCGTGTCTTGAAAACTGTTAAACATCTTGATCAGACATCCACAAACTTTACTCTAAAAAGCTTGCAGTAAACTTTCCTGCAGTTACAAAAATCTCTTTGTCCTGGTTTTGAGCTGGGACAGAGCTGGGTTTGTTTTCAGCAGCTGGAACAGCCCTGGGGTTTGGTTTCAGCTGGGACTTGGTATGAGAAGAACGTTGATAACACACCGATGTTTGCAGTTGTTGCTGGAAGTCGAAGGACTTTGTGTTTTGCTGGTCTGCAGGTGCAAGGTCTAGATGAAGCAAGGAATATTAAAATTAGTAACTCAAATTGGCATTTGGCTCTTCCAATGGGATATTCCAGATGATATCACAGAATCACATTTTATAATTAAACATTCAGATATTATTTCCATTAGAGCTGCTATATCACAGAAACCATTTTAATTTCACTTAAACCAACTGAAGAAGGTGACAACTGCTGTCAAGTGGCCTTGTCCTTGCACTAATATATTTGGTGGTTGCCTCAGGAGATTTGCACATCACTAAGATACAGGTTTTATTCACATGGAAAAAGCTTATAGTAAAAACTGGGCTACATACCTATTTCCATGTGCACACAGCATATCCCATGAATAAAGGCTGCAAACAGGAATTAGGGTTGGTTTGTGTGCTTTCTTCTTAATTTGCTTTCTGATGTCTGTATCAGACATCTAAAATTCAGCCATGACGTGATGATATGAGAAGGGACTCCCAGAACATATATATTTTTCCTTATTTTCCTTCTTGAATCATGCTTTTAGTATGCATTTTTCTTCTTTAATTTAAGAAATCAAATAAGGTTATCACACAAAGATATATACCCACTATGTTATGTATGAAGATGTTTTAATTCCACATTTTGCTGCTCCATCAAAAAGTATTCTAAGAGGATTTTTTTTTTAATTTATTTATTCATTTCTGCAAATCTCACTTTCATTGATCCTGTGCAAACACTCTTGCTTCATGAGGAGTTACAAGCTGTCCATATGCCTATTGCCTTGTACCTGAAGTCTGGCTGAGCAGCGAACTGCACAAGGAAAAAAAAAACCACAAACCCCACGATATATTGAAATATCTGTTTCACAGCCATGAACATCTGTCTCCTCTTCAAAAGTAACATAGTGTAATCTGGATATATATTCCCAGAGTGAGACTTTGGTAATTCAGATTAGAAGCAATTCTTGATGTTTTAAGGAGCCTGTTTATTACAGAAACAATTACACAACCCAGCAGCACAGTACACAGAAAGAGAGAAGTAGAAGTTTATTTAGCAAGAAGCCTCCTGGCAGATGCCAGCACAACTGGGGCAGCTAAATTGGCTTGTATCAATAACTCTTTCAGCCAGCTTGTAAAAAAAACCCCCAACCTTCTGGATCTAAGCCCTCTGCATATTCAGGCACATCAACCACCTCGACATTTCATGTGTGGCTTAAGCACACTGGTTCATCCACTTTCCCCCCCTCTCCAAAGCTTTATTATCTTTCATTCATCACTGCTCTTCATTATTGCTTCATATCCTATGTAGGGAATTTTGAGACCAGAAAAGGTTTTTCATTTCAGTCCTGTTTCCTGTGAAGTTCAGTCACTTTTGAACAATGTGTTGAATAATCTTTGCGTTCCTTGGGCTGAGTCGTTGGGCACCAGCATTGATGTGTGTCTGGGTTTTAACACAAGAACTGTGAGTTTAACATTTTCCCATGTGGACAGGAACGCCTTGAGCTTCCTGACTTGGAATCAGGTCTCTAACTTCTCTCATGCTTCCTTTTGGCCCTTTCTCCAAAGCCAAGAGTCACGGGCTCAAATCACTACCTTAATTTCCAGCCTAGTTTCATTCAAATTGAATCGATGCCTTACTTTTGGATGGTTTATTTCACAGTCAGTGTCTGATAAACTTCATAGCCAGGGAGAAAGCTTTGCTCAAAACTCTTATTTTTTAAACTCCACTGATCTAAGTAAATTTAAGCCATAGCATTTAAGTAAGGAATAATGTAAATAAAGGTCAGGTTGCATTTTCACAAACACTATAATGTATAAAGAGCATACATCAGTACCTTTAAAAGAAACCCAACTTGCATCAGCAATTAAAAATAAGATTTTTAAGATATCTATTATTCCCATGTTAATGTACATTGTCTGTTTCAGCACTGGTATCTTCTTCACGAGCAGCTTTTTGATTGAACATTGTTACTAATTAAGTTAATATCAAAAAATACACGAAAATTCATCTTAGCTGCTTGACGCAGGTTTGCTTAAATTGTCTCTTTTTCATTTGCCTGAAGTTAATAACATGATAAATATTGGGCAGTCAGGAAAGTAGTAATGTATTACCCAGAAGGGCAAAGCTTGCTCAGTACCAATTGCAAATAGCCCTTTAGTCTTCAGTGCAGTTGGGGAGTTACAGCTGAGGAGAGTTTTGAGCTGTACATAACTTTCCCACTATTAAGAAGCATAAAATAACAATTAGTTCACTGAATCTTTTTTTAAAAAAAAATTGTACTGAATCAAAGTGCCTTTCAATCACTATTCATCCATAAAGTAGCTCTTTATTTTGTAGTGATACTGGCCAGCTGTGCTTTCAGTCCTGTCAGATCAGGTGTAGCTGCTCACTGGCCTAGGCAACCAGACATCTCGTTTAGCATCGCTTGTTTTCTCACCATAAGTAAAAACAATGAAAATTATGATTAATACTATTTCATCTGTCTTCCTTCACTTATCATAGAATCCCAGACTGGTTTGGGTTGGAAGGGACCTTAAAGCTCATCCAGTCCCAACCCCCCTGCCAGCAGCAGGGACACCTTCCACTAGACCAGGTTGCTCAAAGCCTCATCCAGCCTGGCCTTCAACACTTCCAGGGAGAAGCAGCCACAGCTTCTCTGGCCAACCTGGGACACTGTCTCACCACCCTCACACCAAAGAATTTCTTCCTCAGATCTCAGCTCCATCTCCTCTCTTCCAGTTTAAAGCCATTTCCCCTTTTTCTATCATTAACTGCCCTTATAAAAAGTCCTTCCCCAGCCTTCCTGGAGCCCCTTCAGGTACTGGGAGGCCACTAGAAAGTCTCCCCAGAGCCTTCTCTTCTCCAGGCTGAACAGCCCCAACTCTCTCAGCCTGTCCTCACAGCAGAGCTGCTCCAGCCCTCGCATCATCCTCGTGGCCTCCTCTGCACTGGCTCCAGTAGCTCCATGTCCTTGTGCTGTTGGTGGCCCCAGCACTGGAGGCACCACTGCAGATGGGGTGTCAGGAGAGCGGAGCAGAGGGGCAGAATCTCCTCCCTGGACCTGCTGCCCATGCTGATCTGGGTGCAGCCCAGGAGATGATGGGCTTAGACAATTCACATTCACATTTGCATTGAGTTGTGGCATTAAATCCACGATGAGACTGGTGACCAGATGGAAAAAATCCACCTCTTCCCTGTGTTTCATGTGCCTTAACTTACAGTGCTAGAGTATTTGTGGGCATTCAGTACTGCAAGCAGGCGGTGTTTATGGGTGGTCACTTCCCTTGAGGTCCCCATGGGTGCTGCTCTTGGCATTTTTCATCAAAACACCCACTCCCAAATGTATGTCGAGGCCTTTCACTGAGCCTCTAAAGAAAAGTACGAAACCATGGGCTTTACTTCAGCTCAAGCTGCTGAAAAACTCCAGTGAGCTTGTAAGACATCTCGATTCCAGCACACCCACCTCCTCGTGAGAACTCAGAAGTACAATAGTTCACCCCCTCCTCAATCAGGAGAGTTTTATCATTAAAATTTCCTCCTATCATGGGACATCCGTGGGACTCCTTACACTTCCAAGCACAGAAGTTATTTCTGAGAAGAGGGAGCACAGCCCTTTGCACTCCTGTGACCAAACTGTGACAGCTCAGGTCCAGCAGTGGACATGAACAAGCTGGATTTTTGTTTCATAAAATAAAGGCTGCCATACTTTGGAGTGGACGCCGATATCAGTTAGAGTCGTTATAATAGAATCAAGTTACAATGTCAGCGTGATAAAAGGTATCACATCATTATTCTGTCCTTTTTACCTTATTCATTCACAGATTGAAGTTTCCTGGATTTCTGTCAAAAGAATTAGTCTTTTTTAAGAATAGAAAAGACCAATGTCATCTTTATACAGTTTGGGAATTCATCTTGAGTAGCTCGGAGATTAACAATATCAGCGATAATTGAGTCAAAGGCGTCTATGGAGTACACGGACAACAAAATAGACCGTGGAACAAAAGACGGGTAATTCAACAGTGCACAACTGCTGAATAATCATTTTAACCTTACCAAGGGTCAGGATGGCAAATAAAATAAATAAAAAATGAATGGGCTGAAAGAAAGGAGGAGGGAAAGAACAACAATGTACTCAGAGGGAACTAGGCAATTCTGAAGAGAAATGTGTGCAGAACAGAAATCGTACAGCTGTTAACAGGAGAGAAAAATCAATTTTACACCATATAAAGGGATACATTTACATCATTATGATTATGTTGGGAAAGGAATAGGATTTCACTTTCTTCAAAGCGTCCTTCCAACGCGTCATATGATTCTTTCTTATCTGATGATCATGATGATGCATAAAGAATAGCACCTCTCAAGCATCACTTTATTCAGGAACAGACCACCTTGTCTCCCTGAGCTCCCTGACTGCCAGATCTCAGGGCTTTGTTTTCCATAGGTAATTTTAATTAAACCAGCAGAAGTGAAGGTATAATGGTTCACAAATGGTGGTAGTAATGAAAGGGGGAAAAAAGAGTTGGGGGAGGAGAGCAGAAAATGCACATGTATTCAGGAGCTCAGTAGCATTATGTAGGCAGGTCAATCCTAAAATTGGCATAAGCAAGTGATGCAGGAGAAAGTGAAACCCAGACAGCTGAATTCAGATGTAGGTGGCATAGGAAAACACATGTTATCATTGTAGAAAATACAGGTGTTTCGGAAATGGGGCAGTTAAACAATTATTTGCTCTTTCTTTAAATCTAGTTTTCAAATGTATCATCCTGCTTTGAGTACAGGTACAAAATACTTTGCACGTGTGCAAGAACAGGGGTTGGCTGATGCCTGTAAGTAAATCCATTCCATCTGCCCAGACTAGAACACTTTCATTTCATCCAATTTCAACCTTTTTAATTTCCCAGCTATTCCATCCGTGCTTCCCCAGAAGGGAATAGGAGCAACATGAATCCTGCTTCCAAAGCAAACTAATCCAGACCCAGGGAGACTCAGAGGTGGGAGCCTCTCCCCACATCCCGATCCCCCCTCCTCAGGGGTCTATGTGTTGACTTTAGCACAACACCTCAGCCACTGCTCTTGCTGAGGAAAGCTCCACACGAATCAGTCTGTTGCTTTATCAGTTACAATCACTGTTTTAAATTGTATCTGTCATGATACAACAGCAAAGGCAACTACAGGCTCAGTTATAGTCCACTCTGCATGGGAAGAAGGTCTATGGGAGTGGAAGGTCTATGGAGAGCCCATGATCTCCATCAGCAGTGTTTCCCGATTAGTTTCAAATACCGTCAGAAAGTGAGAAATCAGCCTGGAGGCAGTTAACTGCCAGGAGCTGTCTATTAGAAGAAATGCCTTAGGATGATAGAATCACAGAATCGTTTGGTTGGAAAAGACCTTTGAGATCATCAAGTCCAACCATAACTGTCCACTACTGAACCAGATCTCTGAGCACCTCATCTACCCATCTTTTAAATCCCTCCAGGGATGGTGACTCAACCACCTCCCTGGGCAGCCTGTTCCAGTGCCTGAGAACCCTTTCTGTGAAGAAATTTTTCCTGATATCCAATCTGAACCTCCCCTGGTGCAACTTGTCTTCACCTCCTGCCCAAGGATAGGCAATGCCACCTAATGGGGAATTACATTCCTTACCATCTCCAGCTCTTTGCTACCTCAGATCTCTGCTGTTGCTGGTTTCTCTGGGACAGATGTTAGCCTTCCTCCTTGCCTTTCACCCTACCCAATGCAGACACTGGGAGTGGCAGAAGCTCAAAACAGTGCAGAAACAGGCCTTATGTTCTGGCTGGATTTATACCCTGGCTGAAGGAATGAGGAGAAAGAGCATCTACTAGAGGTGGCAGTGACCTGAGGATGTGGCAGTGTTGTGCCCACAGGCAGAAGGTTACAAGGCTGTTTCAACCACAGCTTTGTGGCAGATGTGCCTCCTCCCCACCCTCTTCCCCACCTCAGATTTTAAGCTCAGGAAAGTTTTACTTGAATAAAAGCTAACAACAAGCTTTTAAATAGAAAAATATCCTTAAAGGAACTAGGGGACACAAACCCAACTGTGTTCCATTCAATGCTCTCTGCCTACAGCAGCCTTGGAGGTGGGTCCTTCATTCCAGCTAGTTCACTAACTGAGAAGCAGAAAGCTCTGCTGAGTTTCCCCACATCCCTATGACATTTTTTCCATCATCTCTGAGGCACGGCTCTCTGCTTCCCAGTCCTTCTTCCTTCAGACTTTTGGTCTCTTGAAGACACAAACTGAGCAGATCTGCAATGACTCTGCTGTCCCAACTTGTCTGCCCATCCTCATTCTTCCCCTTGAAACTGTTCAGTAGCACTTCAAGAATTTCCCCCAGCAAGTCCACCCAGCTTCTTCAAAGAAAATAAATTCCGACATATTTGGAATTCAAATTCCAAATTCCAACATATCTATCCAATACACAGTTTGCCACGGTTATGACAAGAGTTGAGCCTTGCAGCAGGGCTGAAAGGCCAATTTTGTGAGACCAGAACACAAGCAAGAGGTCCTGAAGCACTGCTGATAGTCCTGGATAAGTGCTTTGTTTAGCTAAGATGCATTTTATACGCTCAGAATGTGCCCGTGTAATTGGTTATTGTTCTACAGTATCTTGCAATAGACCAACATTTATAGCAGGCATTTATATATATATATATAGATATATATATA
>NW_010291520.1:0-7405 GCF_000700745.2 Antrostomus carolinensis | reverse complement strand
GTCCCTTCCAATCCCTCACATTCTGTGATTCCCTACAGACTTGCAAGCAGGCAGAGCTGCCATCCCACACAGCCACTTTCCTATGGAGCACAAAGACAGCAGTCGGCAGAGCACTGGCGGTAGTTGGAGAGAATATTTAGCAGCATAAACAAGGGAACCAGAGGTGGGAAATAAGCAGATCAGGCCTCATAGCTGGAAAAGCTAAGCCAGCAGAAGGCAGCTACCACATAACAATAATATTATGGCCAGTGACAGAGATGGTTACAAAATGAATCCCAGTAAAAACCATGCTGCCTGTCACAGCTCCCCTCCCATACTACCTCAGGTACCCGAGCACTTGCAGGCAGCAGGGTTGGGGCAGAAGCAAAGCCCCTGCCTTGATCTGTACGTATTTCTATTGTCTATACTGAGGACATAAGTTTCTGATTTATGGCATGGCAAACGGTGAAGGGACACTTTGAGTAATGCAAGGGAGCAGGCTGGAGAGGCTGCTATCATCCCCAAAATGCTCAAGTTCAGAGCCTGGGAACAAGCAACCTGAATACAAAACACCTCGCTGGGCTCCAGCAGAGGGTACAGGAGGGAGCGCCAACCCCTCAGCCCTGCCGCTGAACTTTTTAGGAAGTGTTGCTGGTAGCATATTAATGATTCTTCATGGTAACAAGGGAAGGCAAATGTTTAGGTGCACAGAGGGATGAGTGTGTCTCTGCGTGCATAAAAGGAGTCAGATTCTTCATATCTGTTAAATTCCTTGACATTTAATTTTGAGCAGGAGAGTTTCCACAATGCCAAGGATCATAAAGGAACAATTTGCTGCTGTATGTTACCATTGATACTTTGGCATGAATGAAAATTACACAATTCAGTGATGAAAAGAGCAGTTACTTGTAATAAGGAGCACCATGGAAACAGAAATTTCTTTTACCAAGAAAGGTTCTTCTTCTGAAAGAATTCGAAATGAGAAAAATTGTAACCACAGGTGCCTTGAAGCATTGGTATTTTAAAAAATATGAAAGGGTTTAATTGAAATTAAAAGGAGTTGTCTTAACAATACTGCACTGCCATGAAGGGGGTTGTCTGGCAGATAAACAGTTTTCTCTGCAGAAAGCAAGGAAATGAGACAGCCCAGCAGATTGGCTACAGATGTGGGCAGCCCATATAGCACACTGGAATAACTCGGTAAGAAATGACTACATTCTGACACAGAAGAGAAACCCAGGGAACTCCAAGTGTTAGCTGAAATATGCCATTGCAACATCCAGTAACTGGAGGTGCTTGAATAGAGTTCAAATGGGAATAATCAACTGTTTCTGGTTTATTACCTTCAGTGCTTTGAGAATGGAAATATCAGTAAACTGAAATTCTCTCTGCCTGAAACTTCATGATACTTGAACTACAATCACATGCATAGAAGAGCAGCATATCTTTGGTTTCTTGTTTTGTTTTTAAGAAGTGATGAAGTGACGTCATGAAGAGAAATATAGAAAATTTTCAAAATCACCAATAAGGATGGATTCTCCTTTTTCTATGTCCAAGCTGAGAAATCTTAAACATAACCCTTCAAGAGTTAGCACTGAAACCTTTCAGCAATTCAAGTTCCTCCCAGCTTGGATAGTGACATGAAATAGCCAGAATTCTTCATCTTTTTCGATGATCTTGGACACTATGGTCAATGAGACTTAGGATTTTAAGGCTGACTCATCTTTGCAATTACACACTGTTGAGTGTGCCCTCTGTCAATGATGTGCTACTTTTCCATGTTCAAATGTTAAAATTAAAGTGTTAATGATGGATTATACAGAACTTACCACACTATCTCTTATTCTGACTCAAAGTCAACCTATTAAAAACCGTGCACTGGTGACATCAAAAAGTCCTGGCCCTTCATAGCACACTCTTAGTTCCAGCCTGCCTGACATCTGCACCTGAAAACAAACCTGGAGAAAACACCAGCTCTGTGGAACAGGGCAAATTTAGCTGTTAGTTTAGCAAAAGTGCTTGCAAGGCTTGTTTCAGTAATCAAAATAAGCACAGAGCTGATGGCAGGATTGGGGACAATGGGGGAGAAATTATTTTCTTAGGAACAGAGAAAATATGTAATTAATTTTGCTCCAGGGTAATTCTTCTATGACAGCATCCTGACTCTGACAATGGTCAACAACATGCCCAGGTGGCTTACAGTTGAGACCTACTTGTGTCTGGGATAGCCTCCACCTAAGAAAAAGACCCTCCTGATGGCCTTCACAAGCACCAAGTAAGAATCCTAAATTTATTCTGTTTATTTTTCACATCTATAGAAATATTTTGTCCTTAGACACACAAGAATTTCATCCTCTAATGAACTTTTACTCAAGGAAAAGGAATTCCATGGTCTTCTATACTCTTTGTGGATAAATCTTTACTTTTATCTGGTTTTGCTTAGCAGATTTTCTTTTTCTGTAATAAACAGATATGAAAAAATAGAAGTGCCTGTCAATCCTTCACTGTAGGATGAGTCTAATTCTTCTTTTCTCTACAATAACGCCACACAGAAGTTAAACCTCTTGTCATATTAGAGTGCTCCTATTCTCTGTCCATTCTCATGATCTGTGGAGGAGGTCTCTCCGTTGCTGTTCAGTGACATCTAAACTACCCTCCTAAGGGACATTTCATTCCATCATACTTCAAAAAATTAAATTGTGTTATTATGTAGTCCCTTTTTTTTTTTTTTTTTTGCAATGAACCAAACGTAATGACAAGGTGAAGATGCAAATAACAGCACTTGCTTAACAACAAGTGTTACAAGTGAATGGGGATTGACATAATAGACCACAGCAGTGCAACTTGTAAAATGCAGATTATTCACTTCACAGCTCCTCTGGAGCCATTATAATCTTATATAAATCCTCTTAGTTTACAGTTCATGGATATAGGCTGTACTGTAATTTAAATGATTGAAAACCCTTATGGGTTGTTAGTTAACAATATTCTTTTCTTAAATAAAATATTGCTCTCACTATGTATTTTAAATTCCAACATACTTACAGCCAAATATCAAAGTATAAACCACACAGTAAGCAACCCACTTCCAGAACATCAGTACACCCATAAGCACACCCATAAAACAGCTACCCTGTAGGGAAGGGGTGTGCAGGGGAATGGGAATGTGAGCACTCGCTGGGTAAGAAGAACCTATAGCTTTCCCTGATAGAAATTCTGCAATCACACAGAAAGGGATATACTCATCTATATCTTATATTTGTGTATAAGATGCGCAAAACCAAGTTGTCTTGTTTTGATATGACTATTACTTATCTTAAATACAAGTCAGCAACTTCACTACTTATTAAAGTTGAACAATCAAATAATGTCCCCACTGAATGTCTCATCCAAAAAAGCAAAGTCAAAGTTGAATAAGTTATTATGCTAGCTGAACCAAGGGGAATATATTAATGTTCTTATGTAAGATAATACCATTGCTATTGATATTTTGACCATGCTACTCTAAAGGATAAGTACCCTTGATGACATGGCATGTGTTAATAACTGGTTGTGCAGTCATAAAACTCCAATCCAGTGCACATAAGTCCAATAAAGAACGTATTTCCCTTGCAATTTTAGTAGTCTATTCCTTTATTTGTATTTTATTCTCCCATTTTGTATTTCTTACCAGTAAAAAAAATGCTCTCTCACTTTCTCTGACGATTAGTTGCCAGCATCAGCCTAGAGAAGTTTTAGATGGTGCTCTAATAAAAGCTTAATGGCATGCAAGGTGCTGCTACTGCTTCTGGTACACCACTGTGCTCCCCTAACACTGGCTTAGCACTCTGCACTTTGTCATTCTGGAGGCTCAGCATTAAAGGGAAAAGGAAACAAAAAGAGGCACAAAGAGGCTCTTGCTCCTTTGCAGCCAGGAAAAGATGCACCATGGTACAGATCAGAACACCACACTGTGAATTAATCTAGCAGTCTCTGCTGTATATAACAACTCCTAGGTAGTGGGTGTTGGCTTGCTTTTCCAAATAACAGGCAAAACAGCTGTGAGACTGCCCTTTTTTCTATAGGCAGGATATAACCTACACTGACAGTAACCGTGGGCAAAGACTGACCTACACCTATGCAATTTCATAAAGAATTTCTTGGCTTCTGCTGGGTTTTACAGTGAGATTTCAGTGCTATTTGAAACTCAGCTTTAAATCTCAGATCAAAACATTAAGGCGAATGCTCAGAATCGCCTCGCCCACAGCTGATGCCGTTGGTAAATAAAAGAATAAAAGCAGCAGCGTCAGAGGAAACCAGGCTCCTCTTTTAAAGGGGGAAAACTCAGGAGATATTTGCCTTCACTGCAGAGCAATGTCAACACCAGAAGCTGTATAAACTACACTTGCATTCTTTCACAAAGAGTATAACCCTGCTCAGGGCCCAAGGGGACAAATGTGGAGGAGCAGCAGCGACTGTGCTCTGTATCAAAAGGGAAGCTCTGAACCACCTCACCTGGACCCACGCTTTGTCACCTTACCCAGCTGGTAGCCCAAAGCATGGGCTGATAGTGCTTATCAGCCCAGTGCAATCATACAAAGAGGCAACACACATCATAGGTAAATGAAAAACTGCTTCTCAAGCCACTAATTCTTATGTAGACAAAACGTTTGCTGATTTGGCCTGGTATGTTTGGCACAAAAGACTCAATGCCCCAGCTGACGTCATAAGTGTATAGACACAGGTTTATCTGATCAATATAGACAATTTTTAGACAATTAAGACTACTTGGGTTTATTTATTTTATCTCATCTGGTTATAACTGATCCTGTGAGTTTTCTCCCTTTCTATCTACCACAAATGCACTGCTGGCTCACCTCTTTTCCAGTAAATTCCGACATGCCACCTGCTTATGAACCACCAAAAGGGAACAAAAATGTCTAATGAAAGCCTGGAACCTTCACTGCAGCCAGGAGAAGAGCTAACTTAGCCCTGAGAGACCCATGATTTCTCTAGTAAAATACAGTAAGTTCTACAGCTCTGGGCTTTTAGCAGTCCATCAGTCTTCAAGAGATTTTTTTTTTTTCCTTAAATGAACATTCTGCTGAGCATCTGGGGATTCCCATAAAGAGGATACTGTCACCATTCTGTACAGGTACTGTTACGTTCCTCAGTGCAAGAGAAACAGATGTTAAAATAGTCTTGCACATAATTCAGATAGTGAAGATGAAGGAAAACACAGGGCAGTAGAAACTTCGAAGGTTACATTTTTTTGTTTTTACATTACATTACCTTGCTGGTAAACCAGATTAGGATTTTGCCAACCACCCAGGGAGACGATGAATAAACATTTGTTTTACTTCCTTTGCAGGGCTGATTCATAGTAACAATGATTCACATAAACAAACAAAGAAATAACAAAAAAAAAAGGGGGGGAGGGGGAAGTAAATACCTTGCACTCAGCAGGTTATCACATCAGCCAGCAAACTGAGCCCCAGGGGTTGGGCAGGAGTGACCCGCTCTGCAGTGACGCATTGCTGCACAAGGCAAACAGCCACCAGCCCAAGCTGAAACCACCAAGTAGGCTCATCCCATCCTTACACCTTGGAGTCACCAAAGCTCCGTGAAAATCCGAGCCAGAGGTGCTGCAAGACTCTCCACAACAGCCAGCCAGCTCCCACAAACCTGTGGGGTGCTTGGCACCCCCAGGAGACACCTCCACTGCTGTGGAGGAGGAGGAAGGAGGGCAGAAAGCTCCAGCTGTGTTCCCTGAACTTTGCTTCCTTGAAAGAGGTGCCACAGGCTTGATAGAGGATGAGAAACTTTCTTAAAAGTGCCCACTTCCATGTAGATATTTGCCTTTTCCATGTAAACACAAGTCCACCCACACCTGGTCACGACACCTTACATCGTCAGCAATAAATTGACAAAGGCAGTCACTTGTAAAAATCAAAATGCTGAAATATCCTCATTCCCCGCAGAAGAGATTAGCCCATTTCCCCTGTTCTCCACTACTCGTGGAGCAGAAAAAATAAGGCTATGGGTCACGGCAGCCCACACACCTGCCTGTCCACTCAACCCACCAGCCATCCCGCAGGAACCTTTCCCCTCCAGCAGACACCTCTCCTTCTGAAGGAGCCTGCCCCAACAGTGCATTTTCAGAATTACAAGTAACCTTCAAAAAGTTTGTAGAGTTTCCAGAATTCTAGGAGATTTCATTCAGTCATTTTCATTTTAAGTTGGGCCTTTTATCTTAAACCACAGAGTCTAAGTAAACAGAAACAAACGTACCAAAGTAAGGGCTTCTGAAGTACCACCTTAGGCAATGCCTTAGCCAGGACCCCATCATGCCAGCAGCCTGCTCCCCTCCTGCCTTACCTTCCTCCCTCCTAACAGCATGCACAGGAACAGAACCACGACCAACCCTGTGTCCTGACATGCATCAGTGTAGTATTATGGCTTCTGCCTTCACAATTTATCTTTTCCCCTCTCTTTTTCTTTCCCTCCTCCAGCTATGTTTGGTGAATATATTTGATTTTTCAGGCAGCTGATTGCCTTCCTGATTTCTGAGCTAACATCTTTGGATTATCTTTATTATATTCTTGAAACATAAAAGGAATTGGAACCAGATTCTATATCAGATAATTAGGAGAAAAATAATAGTAATAGCACAATCCATTTCAATACACATATCCACAGCTAAAACCCAGCACAGCAATACTGATCTAACCCTGCATCTATAGCATTCATTTTGTTCTTCCATATTTCCACTCACCCTTCCTTAAGCACTCCGATCAGGCGTGTGCTATAAATTGACTTTGACATTACAAAATAATAAATCATACTCCAAAAATTTAGGTATGAAATCTGCATTTCCTAGTCCTCGATATTTCCACAGCCATCAGCTCAACTTTTGTGGGAGTAGTAGCATTTTATACAAGGAATATAAATGTTAGAACAGGTAATTATACAAGTGACCTTGCCTTTCTTCATTCAATAGTGAATCATTAGTCTCCTCAACTGTAATTTTATGAGACATCCTTATTGTCTTCATTAATGATCAAGGTACATCTTTGAAATCTTTACCGATGCTATAGATTACACCAGTCTCTTTTCTAATTTACACATATTGACTGACGTATCACTTTAAACCCTGTCTCAGGTAGCTCTTCACTGCAGTCAATTTCTAAACAGAACATCACTCCTTTTTTTTTTTCTTTTTTTCTTTTTTTTTTTTTACATTAAAATAGAAAGATAATAAAGTGGAAGTAGGAGACAGAAAGACTGGAAGTCAGCTGAACCAATTCAAATGTTAAACTGGTGTTCAGAAAGCAGCTGTCAATGACAAAGATACTGGTGCCTGAAGGATCATCTCTCTTGAGGTGTGGAATTGCACCACAGGACTCAGCACTGATATAGGCACCAAAAAACACGAGGCCGGCGGGGG
>NW_010291519.1:0-1173 GCF_000700745.2 Antrostomus carolinensis | reverse complement strand
GGTACCGCATTGTTTGCCGACGGTGTGAACACGCACACACACACACACGCACCTCGCCCCCTTCCCACAATAATACGGAATTTTCCACGTCCCAGCTGCCTTCCCCTTTTAACCTTGGTATTAATTTAGGACGGATCTTTTTAAACAGCCTTGTAATGCATTCAGACACTGCTGGAGGTTTATCTTTTTCTCTCTTTTTTTTTTCTTTTTCCCTTTTTTTTTGTACCGTGGGTTATATTTACACCCAAAACAAAATAATTACACTTTTGTTGGAGAGGAAAAAAAAACCACACACACACACAAAAAAAAAAACCAACCCCAACCCACAAACTGGTGATTAGACTGTGGCTCTTTGCAGCAAACCCTTTCTCAGTGGTACACCAGGACAATTTTTCACGGCTGGGTGAAATCAGACGCGGGAGGTAATGAATCCTGTGAGCTATTTAAATTTACAATTTGTAACGCAGTCACTCAGAAACGCCTATGGCCCGGCGAGGAGCTGCTCGCTGCGTTTGTTTAATGTTAAAACCTGCACCGTCCCCCCCTCTTACCGAGGGAAAGGAGGGGAACGCGGAGGGGAGAAGCCTCAGCAGCCCCTAAACGCGCTCCAACCGGCAGCAGCTCCGCCGAGGAGCGCGGAACCATCAACTGCGGAACCTCCGCTTCTCACCACACCCCGGTTCGGCTTCCCCGGGCTGGGTAGATCCATGAAGCCCGATCCCATTCCGCGTTCCTCCTCCTACAACTAAAAATAGTTGGCAATCTGAAGCGAGTGGTCGGCGGTGCATCCGAACAGATAGATAATTAATTACAAAACACAGGGGGGAATATGCAAACCGCGTATTACAAATTCTACAGGGCTTAACTGATTGGAAACAGATTATTATCTTGTTTGTCTTTTGTCTGTTTCACTTATCCCTCCGCCGTCTGTCGTGTCGTGAGTTGATACACTTTATTCTTGAAAGGGGATTTTTTTTAATATATATATATAGAGAGAGAGAATAAATTCCATCATCATCTTGTATAAGCGACGCTTCATCCGCGCATCCCCCTGTTAAAACACAATAGATTTATTAGTTATTTATAGGTGGATATTTATTATCAGGGACTGGGGGTGCTGGGTAGGCTGGGGAGGGCTGGGGGGGTTGCTTGGGGTAGGGTTGGGGTTTTTTT
>NW_010291518.1:0-314 GCF_000700745.2 Antrostomus carolinensis | reverse complement strand
CTCAGGGTGTAATTCTGCACTGTATTAAAAAGGGCCTACGTATGTTCATAGAGGTGTTTAAATGGTCCACAGAAGCTCTTTTGGCTCTTGGAGTCCTCTTTTTCTCCTACATATTGATGAAGGACGTAATAAAGAGCAAATAAGATATTGGGATTCAGGTTTGTGTCGAGACCCTGGTTTTGGCCGCAAGAGGAGATGTGAGACTTTAGGTCTAGTAAGGTACTTTCATGTGATAACCTATATACTACTTCAGCCAGTGAAATGATGTCTGAATTTCCAACCAAGTTGTCTTGAGTCAGTCCAAGAGACCTGAA
>NW_010291517.1:0-3215 GCF_000700745.2 Antrostomus carolinensis | reverse complement strand
TTCACCTGGTCGATTGGGTGCTGGTTCACCCCAAGGAGCCCCTCTCAGCCCACAGCTCCCCTTGAACCTTGCAAAGATGAGATGAGTGTGGTCAGCCCGCAGCTCTTCCCCATCACACCAGTCCTGGTGGCATATTGGGAATGTGGAAGAGGGGACAGGAGACATGAGGTGGGGGCAGCTCTAGTTTGGGTGTCCCCTCCTTGTCCTCCTCCATCCTACCACTGCCTCTCCCTCCCCAGAGACCGGCGGCCTTCCTGACCCCCTCCCGCAGCAATGCCCTCCCCAGCCTGGACCTCGGCCTGCTCGAGAGGGGCAAAGAGCTGCGGGCAGCCCCCATGCGCCCATTTTATCACCAGGTAAGAACTCATGAGAGCAGCTGGTGATGCCACACCAGCACCCTGCCTGTGGCATCGCCCTGCCAGCCTCTGACCCTGCCTCAGAACGGTGAAAAACCGGCATAAATCCCAGATTTTAATCTCTCTTCCAATGTATGAATTGCTGGGAGCGGTGGATTTTGTCCATAGCCAAGTCATATCAATGATGTTTTGCGCCGTGCCCATGAAGGAACCTTTCTATTGGTGCCCATGTCCCTGGCATTTTGGGGTGACACAGGGGCTGGAGAGGAGACAGCATCCCATCACCTCACTGGGAGCAACCTGGATGCCCCAGTTTCGATCTGATTGCTCAATCTCAAATCCATTTAATAAATTCTCTCCCATTATGGTGGAGACCCCAGGCACCTCCAGCTCATACCTTTCAGCTCTAGGACAAAAAATAAATAAATAAATAAATAAAAGGCAGCTGCTCTCCTCCTCCAGCCCTTTGTACTGATAAATGGAGCCTTTGGATGAATTCAAACCCTTGGTCCTAATATCTTCCTGCACTTTAAGCCATCTGGCTTTAAAAATAACAGGTCGTTAAACCTCAATTCTGCTTATTAAATAGGTGGGAGGGAAGAGGTGGAGGGGTTCTGTGCTGCCCCAAAGCCCGATTGTTTCCTTGCCCAAACCTCACCTTCAACCTAATCCCTCTCTTTGCAATTCAGGCTGCAAAGCAGGAAGAAAATTAGCAATAATAACAATAATAATAATAAAAACATAAAAAGATAGAAAAGCAATTTTTTTTCCTCCAGCTATTTTAATTCCTCCAATCCACTGAGCTTTATTGCTTCTCTTTCCGTGGCAGCTGCTTTATGCCCAGCCTAATAGAAACCTGTAACGGGGCGTGCGGAGGCAGGTACCACAGCATAGCTTAAATACAATGAGGACGTATGATCCAAAATGGATGGACCAAATTGCTCCCAAAACCCTTCAGACCTGCACAGGATCCAACTCTGGCATTGCCACAACCTGTTTTCACCCCTGGTTTTGCTGTTTGCTGCCCCAAACAGCCTTAAATCTTGCTCCATGTATCCTCACAAGAGCATCCCTGTGTGGATAAAGCAAGGGAAGGGGTCTCAAGGATGCTTCCAGTATCTAAATTTAAAACTTGAGTGGGATAACGGGAGCTGGAGAGGACAGAGAGGGTTTGTACAAGCCCTGGGCATGCTCTGCCCTGCCCTTTTTCCAGCTAAAAACCCGTTGCTGGTAGGATTATTTTTTTCTTCCCCATCCTTTGACAGTCGTTTTCTTTCTTTTGCTTTTTTCTTGCCCCTAAAGCACAAATTATTTTCACTCCACTTGCACTGCAATGCCAGGGATTTGTTTGGAAAGCCTTGGAAAGCCCATCTCTTGACAGCTTCGGGAATCGGGGCTGACGCCCTACTAATGGAGCGTGTGTGCGGGAGGGAGCGGGGACATGACAGCCCCCTCCGGCAGCGAGGTCTGGGGAGGTCTGAGGGGCTTGGGGGGCTGATCACAGCCTTGTCACTTCTTCCCATTCCATTCCGACTGATCAAACCCGGATCGCCATCCTTACCCTGCAGCTTTGGAGGTCCTGCTCTGGATTTGCTCATTAATGACTCCATTAAAAAGGTGGGGGGTGGGGGAGCAAAGAAAATAAAGCAATAATGAATATATATTATCAGAAACAGGGTTTCTGATAATATATATAAAAAAATATATATTTAGATTTTTCCCTGCCCTGGTCCCACAGAACAAGAAAAGCTTCCATGTAGGTTTGTACTGGGTTATTAAACCCCCACATTGGGCTTACCAAGGTTTGGAGCTGATTTCTTTCTGACCTTAGGCAGAGGTTTACGCTGAGCTCAGCCTAACCATGTTTTCCCAGCCTTCTGCCCTCTTGCTGAATAGATTTGCACCTCTCTTACCAGCTGATGAATAATTTACAAGCAGCACTTAACGATTAGGGGGGCGTTTTCTCCAACCTCTTCAAACATTTGCTTCTTCTTCAAGCCTTTCTTCCCCCACTCCCATCACGCATATTTCCCTGACCCATCGACACTGGGGATTTTACAAGCCAAAGACCCTCTTGTGGGGCTGGGACCAGTAAATATCTTTTTTTTTTCCTTGCTGGCATTTTATTCCCATTTTATTTATCATCACTGTACATGTACCATCAGCTGCACGACGTAAGACAAGAGTCCAGATGTGCAGCTTGTCCCCCCCAAAACGCACAATGGGAGAATAGTGTTGGTGGGGACAAGATTTCTTGCTGTCACCAGCACTGGGACCCTTTTGCTGGACCCATTTCCAGCTGCTGGGTGAGCTCTGAGGAAGATGAGGGTTCCTGCACCCACTGAGTGGGGTCTTCTGCTTTGGTGAGCTGGGAGGGGACCCCGAGCATGGCACTGCTGAGCCCAGGAGCTCCATGGGGCTGGTGCCTGCAAAGGTGGTCTGTGGAGAGGGGGTGCAAGGGGTGAGGATGCTGCCAGGGGAGAAAGGATGTGCCTGGGGAGAAGCTGCTGCAAGAGGTGGAGGTGCTGGGAGTGGAGAGGGAAATGCAAAGGAGGAGGGTGCTGCAAGGGGAGAGGGTGCTGTGACAGATAAGGGTGCTGTGAGTGGAGAGGGGGTTGTGAAGGATGAGCATGCTGCAAGGGGAGAGGGTGTTACAAAGGCCAAGGGTGCTGCAAGGGAGAGGGTGCTGTGATGGATGAGGGTGCTGAGAGGGAAGAGGAGGATGTGAAGGATGAGGGTGCTGCAAAGGGAGAGGGCGCTGTGACGGACGAGGGTGCTGTCAGGAGAGAGGATGCTGCAGAGGGTGAAGATGTTGGAGGGGACGACGGTGCTGCGCAGCTCCAGCCCCCTCTAGCGTCA
>NW_010291516.1:0-10800 GCF_000700745.2 Antrostomus carolinensis | reverse complement strand
TCCAACCCCTACCATCCTGTGATTCTGTGATCAGTGCTTTCATTTTCCAATATTCCATTTTACTTATATGCACCATGAGAACTTTTGTAAGCAGCACACCTCCAATTTAATAGTACATATATTAGTTATGATTAAAAATAGATACTATATAGCCGTTTGACAGATATTCATAAATAGTTTTCCAAAGGCTAAGTTACAGGTAATACAGTTATTCTTAAAAGAAAAATGTAGTTCTGATAGACAAATTACTTCTAAATATTTTCCCCAAATGTACCATTATTTGCAGAGATATGAAAAATTACTACTTTTTGTAGAGAGATGAAAGATACATCAGGAATTCAGTTTTATCACCAATTACTTTGTCATTTCCCAAAACTCAACATCTTTACAGTGAAGAGCATCAAATAATTTTAAAACTGTACATGTGCTAATGGAAATACAAGAACGTGGGATATGCCTACCAGCTAAAAATTAAGCACAAGGTGTGAGGGTCAATACTAGGTACTAATGGCCTGTGACAGCTTTTTCTGGCTTTAAGATTTCTTACCATAGTGGCTGTACAGCATGGAACTAAAGGAAAAGAAAGAAAAGTGCTCTGTTATATTACTAACAAACATGGGGACCCCAAGTGTCTTTGTGCCACTTGCAGGTGAAGAACTGCAGGACAACTGTTTTTATTAAGTGGCTGGAATATTTCCCTCAAAAGCTGCACCTTGGTAGATACACCTGTCTACAAACCACTGCCCCTGCAACGCGGCTGCTGTGCAGATTGTTTCTCTACACTGCCAGGGCCTCACCTTCATACACAGCTCTGCCTTATCAAAACCCACAAGCATGTTGATGATGTCAAACCCAGAAGTGGATTTGTTTTTCTGATGGACACCTCGAATCAATGCACACAAAGTCTGCAAAGGGAAAAATTAGAGAGTTAGATGAAGGCAACACCTACACCTCAATAGCAAAACCTGCCCTAAGACCTTCTCCTAGCACTGGCAAAGCACAGATATTCAAACAAATAGCACAAGCCTGGAAGCCATACATTTTGTCTGATCTCTACTCCACCTCTGTTGTCTCTAAGCGAGGATCTTGGATGCTGAAAACTCAAAAAACATTAGAGAAGAATATATTTGTCCATATTTTTCCTGTTTGTTCACCTCTTCATTTCACAGCATTGTGAAGGAAAGGTAATCTCACTGCTTTTTCTGTCCAGACCCAGTTTGTACCAGACAGGACCACAAACTTTGGAAAACATCTAAGTGTGGCTTTAAGCCAAAAATACTGATCAGGAAACTGCAAGGCAGAAGCAGTGTCCGATATATGGACAGACATATCTTAGGGGTTTACAGATTAATTTCTCATTTCAAGCATGCCAAAACATACAACAACCATACAATACAGCTTATCACATTATGCCTGTCCATACAGCAGATGTGTTTGCTATACAGAGCACAAATTTCTGTTTGGTTACCACACTGCTATACCAAGTCTGACAAATAAACTGTCTCTTTGTCAAAAAAAAAAAAAAAAAAAAGGAAAAAGTGTCTCCAAGGCTACTAGGCAGCTTAAGTTTTCCCAACTACCTCAGGGGCTCTAAGAACCTTCCTACTAAACATAACCTCCTTCACATTTCTTGTTGCAGGTACTGGATTACTGATTCATACCAAGTTCTTGATCACTCACAACATATAGGTATCAGTAAACTATGCTCCTGGCAGACACTCTGGAAAATTTATGGACAGCAAATGTCTCTTTTGTCCCAAGAGAGGGAAAAGTCTGTGGTGACTTTTGTCATCAGGCACCTTTAAGGTCTGCAAAGAGGGGAATGAGCAGGACTATAACTGCTGCAGTTTTAGACTCCAGCTTAAATTCACCTGTGAGAAAGTAATTAGTTTCAGAAGACGTAAAGCTGGAGACAAGCAGACCTCAAGGAATCAGCAGACCTTCTACAACCACGCAGAAGGGCAAGGTAGACATCCGTTTTCTCATTACTGTCAGAGACAGGATACTGGGCTAAACAAACCTTTGGTCACCATGGTCATTCTGAAGAAAAGATTGTTTAAATAAGTTTTGGCTTCAGGATCACTTTCCACATGAACGCAGCCCGATTAAGGGAACTCTCCCAGCTCAAGCTCTGGATGTGTTACCTGTTCCTATTCACACTCACACAGCAGGATTCTAGACTTGAGCCCTGGCCTGACTTTTGCGAAGAACCTGAATACAAGTCTGGGAATCCAGGGCTGGGCTAGACTGTCAATGTAGCCATAACCACAATATTTATTAGCATCCTTTCAAACTACTACTAATAATATACCAATGCAAAATTGTTATGTCAGAAGTGTAAATATTCTGTTTTAAATCAACTTTTCCCAGTTCACTCCCTGTCCAATGTCTCCTACAGGTGACTTCTCCAAACCTGAAAATCATATCCCATATTCCTACAGCAGAGAAAAACTGAGACAAACTGTAAGAATCAGCCTGTGAACTAATATCATCAAACATCAAGACTGAGGAGGGGAGTCTCCTGCACAAGACATGGGATGGTTTAGCTTTGGTAAGGTGCAACCTGCAGGAAAATGGCTGTTAATTCCAGGTGACAATTCTTCACAGTTTCCAATTAGGAAGTGTCCAGCAGGGACAGTCCCTTGTGTTAAATTTCACACTAACTTCTCCAGAGCTTTACTTCATTTTCAACCCATATGGAAATTCAAAAAGGAGGCTGAAATGAGGGAGAACAAGAGAAACTAGAATACAGACAAAGCTACACAGAATATTTTTGAGGCCCCCAAAACTGACAGCCTGCAGTGTGAACAAGCCCCTCTTGTCCCCTCGTTGCCACCCCTTCATCCTGCATCACCTGAACCTCTTGAATTCTGAAACAAGCTATTGTTCTTCAAAGACTAAAGACTATGAAAGTTTGGAACCTCCACAGACAGTAAGTAGCAACTGCTCTGTAGACACCACTGCTCCTCAGGAGCAAAGAAATGAGCACAGGATGTTTAATACCAGCAGCAAATACATTGCCTCATCAGAAGCAAAAGAGCATTCCCTCTCCCTCAGCGTGGTACCTGTAGTGCATTGACCACTCTGATTGGGTGCTCCTCACCCAGTGCCTGGATGCAGTGTTGAAATAAGCAGTTGATGTTATCTTTTATCTTCATTAATTCTTCCCCATCCAGAGCCTCCAGCTTGCCTTCTAGATATTCCAAGTTGACCTGTCAGGTTAAGAAGCAGTTCATGCATGTTACACAACTGCTGACACCTTAGAAACACAAGTCCTTGCACTGACAGTCTGCCACTTTGTAGGCAGAACAGCATCAGAGGATGTGCAGTTCCTGTTACCTTCATGAGAAATAGCTCCTCCCAAAACCTAGGGTTGCATTTACTGGGGTCCTCTGTCTGAAAAGAAAAGGAACAAAACAGCCATGAGAGCAAACAAAAATAAATCATCTAGGCAGAACTTAAAGAAAACCATCATTATGAGTAGCTCAGAGTCAGCATCATCCCACTGGATGACCAAGTGGTCTCACAGTACAGGATTCTGTCTATAAATTCTCAGAAACAGAAGCAGCTCAAAATTGGGATGCCTCTGTTTATTCTCTGGGTTATTTTTTGAGAAATACTTGAAAAGCAATGACTTCTCACAGATCACATACGGTCCTGGTAGACAACAGGACAAGGTGACATTAAGGAAGAGAGCAGAATTCAGAGCTCTGCATGACAGCAGGAGAGCCTGAAGTGCGTGCTTCCACTGTGCAGTCCTTACCTTGGGAAAATAATCCACCATGCAGAGCCCTCAGCACAAACTAAACCAAGAAAATTTAACATAACACTTTAGAAAGAAGGGATGGTCAAGTCCTTACCGTGAAAATCTCATCATACATCAACACAACTTTCTCCTTCAATGGTTTCTTGGAGGCTGAAGATTTCCGGAGCAGCCCACCTTTCTTCTCTGTTTGGGCCATGCTGTATACCCTGAAGGTAAGAACAGACAAAAAAGGTTAAGGAAACTTGAACTTTTCTTCAAGGCATATCTGGCCTGCCTCAACCATGGAAGACTTTTTCACTTCACTGAAATAATAATAGTCTCTCACACACTGAAAGTAGGGGCTTTAACTGTATCAGACAAGAAATCAGATCAAAGGTCCCATCTAGTCCTGTATCCCATTTCAAAGATAGATGCAAAAGTCCAGACGCAGGCAGATACAGAATAAGCTCCTTATGGATAAATTTTCTTAACTCTTCTCTGCTAGAAACTGATTCATGATCCAGACCAATGAAGTTTACATCTAGAAAAGTTTGCCTTTTTTAAACTCATTGCATGAACTGTGGTACTTGTTATCAAATGGATACCCAATCCTTTTTGATACTGGTCAAGCCTCAAGGACATCTTGTGACAAAAAGCTCCTGAAACTGTTTGAAAGTCTTCTCTCGTTTATTTTGCCGCCTACCAAAGCATTTCAAATTCTGCTTTTGCACTCGGATGCAGCACCCAACACCAGGAAACATTTGGCTGCAAAGCCCCCCTGAAGCACTCCTGCCACCCTTGTTCATCTCTACCTCTGCACCTTGGCACCCCTCAGCTGTGCCAGCTGCTTTGCAAATCAAGTCAGAGAAGAACCCCAGCCTCAAAAGCACCACATGTGCTTCAGTTTTGGGAAGAGGATGGAGGAACACAGGGGAGAAGCTTTGCAGGGATTTTTTTTTTTTTTTTAAAACCAGATGAATTTCCTGATCCATTTGACAGCAAAGAGTTTTCTAGAAATACAGACAGGTTTTCCTATAATTAATTGGTGTCTCATGCTTACTGCTTATCCTATTAAGAAAAAAGAAAAAAGAAAAGGAAGTATCATTACTACAAAATGAGCTGTTACAAAAAGTAACAGCCATACCCATAGTCCTGAACCTTCTGTAACAGCCAACCCATTCCAGGGGCTGAGAGTCTGAACATGTTACTTCCCATGTACTCTCAGCCTTGTACCTGATGCTACGAAGCACATCACCACTCTGACTTTGCAAATATGTATGTATCTGCAATCACAGATTTTTCTGGCAAGCACCACAGCTTCAGCACTGTTCTAACCTCCTCCATCACTGCAGCACTGTCAGAGGTACTTAGCACAAAGGGAACGCAATCCCTTCTCATGTCCCTGAGCTCCCAACCTTTCTCCCTTACCTCCAAAGGTAATTACACACACAGCAGCAGCATTCCTCAGGCAGAGGCTTGACTTAAATCATGCTCCAGAAAGACATGGGCAGGCTCTTGTCGTAGCTGCACTAAACCATGCTAAACTATGCACAGAGAGGTAAGTTCACGGCAGTCAGCATCTAAGACCCCAGAGCTTTCTGAGCTGGCAGCCATGGAGACAGCTTCGGATTTAGCCTCCATGCCAGACTGCCTCAATCTCTTCCACAACCACAGTACGTTTACATCTGTCTTTCCCTGAAAGAGCAAGTTCCAGCAATCACCAAATACCAGTTCCAGATCTCTTCTACCTTCTTTCCACTGCAGACAGCTTTTAATCATCTTAAACTACAACTATGTCCTCATCTATGACTCTCAAAGTCAGTTATTCAGACATCCATCCCTTGAGCTGCTGCAAAAGACCCTAACCCAGGTGTGAAGGGAAGGAGATTTGCCTGGATGGGAAAGCAGAGGGTAGGACAGGGAGCAGCAGATCTCACACCTGAAAAGAGAAGATTTCTCCAGAAAGGCAGAGAGGTGTGTTCTGTCTTCCCACTAGGAAGGGAATACGCACAGCTGGCTGGTTAAAGGCTGGTGTATGTGCTGGGGTGAGAATGGAAAAGCCCCAAGACACATTGACAGAAGAAAGCTTAGTGACTACTGCACCATAACCTTCTGTAAACACCGAAGTTATTCCTGCAGCCTGCTAGGTCTATACAGCCAATAAAGATGGAAAAAGGTTTCATTCTAACAAATGAAAAAGAAAACATTACTCAGTCATCTTGATAGCTTCTCTTTTACAGACTTTGCATTATTTTTAAACTATCATGGGAAATAAGACATTATTCTAATTAGAAATATAATTGGAAACAGAGAGAAATCTATTAAAAACCAAATCAAGAATGATGTCGCTTTTAGGCTAGCAATACAAATCTTACCCAAGATTGCACCAAACAATTTCCCAACTAGAACTGTAAGTTTCTGAACCTAAAGCAGCTGCCAGCCCCAGCATACAAACACATCCATCAGCATGCTTCTAATTGAATTACAGCTAATGAATCCCAATGTCAAAACTAATAACTAACTCTCAGTGCTTCTAGGTCAGCATTCTCCCATCAAATATGTACATGAATGGGAAGGGATCGATACACTCTGCTTAGTCCCTGGGCTTTGAGTGCTGTATTTTAACACTTCTCCTACATTTCCAGAAAGACAGAAAAATCTAAATCCCACAAGACATAAAAGCTTGCTGCTGGGTGAGCATCAGAAAGATCACATGATCATGTGAAAATTCTCGTCTCTGTCAAAACGGGACTTGGGATTCGTACTCTCTCAACCAAAGCTGCACAAAGGACGTACAAAGAAGACTGCTAGAGGCAAGGATTAAATAATGCTCTTGTTTATAATTTGCTGTTCTACAAATGAGCATATGGAGGAACAAGGGGAGAAAAGTAAAAGTCGCCTTTCATGCCAATGCTGTATTAGGCTGTGCTTGTTTCATGACCTATGATGATCAGGCTGTACAAATGGCTTTTTCTTTTCACTTTATGCAATTACATTTTCTAGATGTCATAAAGACAGAAACAGGAAACTGCATTTGCTAATGGGGACCTTCTAGGCAGCTGCAGAAAACAATAGTTAAATGCACAAAACATTTATAAACAAATTGTAGAGGTGTCAAATTATCAGGACACCATGACAGCTTATGAAAACCATGACACTGGATACAGTTAACAATTATCCTTTAAACGCATCGCATCTTAAAATCATCAGTGCATTTTCCACCTTGTGGGTTCAAGTGGATAATTTATTCTGTCAATAGGTCAGTCCCATTAACACATGCTGCTAAGTGGATCCTGCTGTAGTCACTGACGGCACAGGAGAACTACCCCTGGGGGCCAAGAGAAGCACACGCATGTGGATTTTTAGAATAACGAGTACTTTGCTGTGCAGCAGAAGATCCAAAATGCTTCACCTGGAACTACAAGAAACCTCGACACAGCATAAGTCTCGGCAGCTCAAAGGCAGGAAGATAAAAGACACGTCAGACAGAAGTTCAGGCAGACTCCTGCTTTATCTATCATCAACCCCGGGATCAGCTGACCCAGTCAAGAAGAAAGGGATGCGCACATCCAGCCATCCACCTCCTTTCCATCTCATTCCAGAACTCATAGCAGAGATTCCAACCAAACATGTGACATTCTGATGAACACATCTCTGTTAGCTTTTCATTAGAATATCCACAGGAAAAATGAACCTGACATTTTGAGTCTGAGGTTTACTCAGACTTGTGCATATTGAAAACTGTGGCTGCTGCACATTGTCACTCAGCTCCTGTACAGACGTTATTATTCCATAGATCATTTTATAACAGCGAAAATACTGCTGCAGAGGACACAACACCAGCGCACATCTACACTATAACGACATCAGGATCCAAACCTTGTAACTTCTGTAATCTTGCATGCAGCCCATCAAGCACTGTATTTCACATTTAATTGCCTAGGCTCACTAACCTGGAAGTTTTCAAGATGACAGATGCATACACACAACCCCCACATACAACCAAACATGAATAAGTGCAATTTTTTTTTCAGTGTGGATCCGTCAAAAAATGTACTGTAACACTTCTTGGCTAAATAAAAAGAAAACAGATGATATAAAATGGTATTTTCATATATTGACTTACTTGGCAAACCATTTATTCCCTATCTGAAAAAGGTAGTGCAAGTGATGGGATCTATATTAGTTTGCTAATGCCAAAGCCCTGGACCTCAATCAATATTTATAAAGACTCTGAAAAAGAACTTTTGCTTTTGGAATCCAATATCCCTTGACTTGCCACTGCTACTGAGATTGGACCCACTTGTTTAAATATTTCAAGGCTAGTCATTGCCCCCACTACCAACACCAATTCCATGCACTTGGAACCCAGTTATGACCAAGCTTTACATTCCATGATATTTTGCAGGTATATCTCTCAAGTCTAAAGGAAAGTTGTTCAAAAACTCGATCATTCAGGAGAGGGGTATAAACCCCTGCCTAAAGGTTAACCTATAGCTTCTAAAGCAATGTGTTATAAGCCAAGTAGTCATTGAACTCTTCAGTGAATTTCCAGGAAAAGCTGGCACTTAATCTACACGATGAATCTGCTGAGTCAATATTGGACCTGAGCAACAAGCAGTTAAAACACAAGATCCATCACTGGAAGCAATAAACAACCTGTACCCAGCACAAGAGTTTATGAATCCCAGCGCACAGACAGTGCCTTGACCCAGTTCAAGCTCCAGTACCAAAACCTCCAGGACCACCCAGCAGCAGCCTGGCAGACCACTACTGAAAACAGGGAGAGGAAGAACACGCTGGGCTAGCCTTTGTCAAGGCTTTAGCAACAATCGGACCAAATTCCTGCTAAAAGCCCTTTTGCAGCTTATTCTCCCCCCAATCTTGTGTTGGGAGGTACCACTTGTGCCAGTATAGCCATGCTGCTCTTATATTTCATCCATTCTTCACAACCTTACTGGTATATTGTCCCTTGGAAGGAGAACTGCTCAGACTGTACCTTCCTTTACAACTGCAAGGTGCCCAACCCACTAAGGGAAACAGTAACACTCGGCACACAAGCCTTGGATCCATCTGGCAGAATTTCCAGGTGCCTCCATACAGTATATACTGAGATATACATTCTGAGGGTGTGCTGATGACAAAACCCCACAGAGATCCCACTTCTTTTTCTGATGTATCAAGTAACAATCTCCAGCACAGCCCCAGTATGTGCATTTTTACTAGCAAGTCCTTCCATCCCGCTCAGAGCAGTAGCAGTGTATGTGCTCCTACATAATACAATCTAAAGTTACATCACTACTGACCTATTTTTGCCCCCTTGAAAAACAGGAAAAGCAGCTTCCTAATGCAGCTACAGCCACAGACTACCTCTCACTACAGCTGCTTTAACAACGATATAAAAGAATAACATCCAAGCTACATTTTCATCCATAATTGCCTTTCATTTCTATCTGTCCAGTTAAAACAACACCGAATCCATCAACTTCACACCATCAGTTAAGCTTCTTCCTATCAAGCCCATCTAGACAAGCGGCACGTGCTTCCACCTCCACCTGTTCACACCAGTTTTCCAAATCAATTTTTTCTATTTCATCACAGTTCCTTTCATTCCTGGCTACAATGCCCAGCTCTCTCGTGGCAGAAAGTCCCTTCTGAGTTTTCACTTTTCAAGCCCTTCAGAATCCATCCCACTTAGTTTACCATGAATACTCCGCTCTGCCTCTACACTCTCACTTAAAAGCTCACACCACTTGAAGACCTTTTCAGATGTCTTCCTTCTGAAGAAAAACACGCTCCCTGTAACCATCCCTTGCCCTTTTCCCGTGGCTCCAGCTGTCAGTGTGGATCCCAGGCCCATGCTGAATACAGCATAGCTGCATGACCTTGGCTCTGACTTCTGAGGAAGCTGCTACGTTCTAAGAAGCTGCAGAGCAGAGCCACACCAAGATAAAAAAGGTAGAGCTGCAGAGGTAACATTTTTGAGATATGGACCACAAGTAGCACAAGCACTCAGAAGGAAAAACACAAAGATAAAAATGTGTAAGTCCTAAAACAAGCAAACAAACAAAAAAAACCCCCACCAAGGAGCCAGAATATAGCAACTCAGCAACTTCGAGCAGCAGAGGCTGACCCTTGCCCTCTTAAAGGATGTCTGAATGGCTGCCTGGTGCCTTAGCAGGGGTGGCGAGCTGATGAATGTTTAGCCTAGCAGCTGATTAAAGCCTCACTGTGTTTTCTGTGCACGTTAGTCAATAACTGTTTAACATTTCCACGTTGCATATACCCTGCCTGCAAAGTCTCTTTGCACACAGCAAAAAGTGCCCTAAGTGACACAAACAGAGGATTATGCTGTTATTATTGGCAAACCAAAGCGATGTTCTTCTTCCTCCCCCTGAAATGCCTCTTAAAAATTTTTGTCACACTTCCTACTAGAGCTCAAACAGCTGGTGAACTGCAATCACCACATATCGCAATGATCCAAATTATCTTATTGCTTTGCATATTCCACCCACTTGCTCAGCCCGAATTGGCTCTCATCACACATTCAGATTACAGTCTCTGCTTAAGAGCAAACTTTCTTACAGCGACACAGGCAACAGGGTTTTGACTGAGGCTGCCAACTTGCTTATAGAATCATTTTGGTTAGAAAAGACCTTTAAGATCATTTGAGTTCAACCATAAACCTAACACTGCCAAGGCTGTCACTAAACCATGTCCCTAAGTGCCACATGTACGCATCTTTTAAACACCTCCAGGGACGGTGACTCCACCACTTCCCTGGGCAGCCTGTTCCAATGCTTGACACCTTTTGGTGAAGAAATTTTCCAACCTAAACCTCCTCTGGCACAACTTGAGGCCATTTTATCTTCTGCTGCTTATTACTTGGGAGAAGAGCCTCTGCCTTCAGCATAACAAACATAAGCTCCCACTCCTTCACCGCTGTTTGCTGTTCCCCTTTGCTGTGCCAGTACCAGTGCTTATAGCAGCGCGAGGTGCCCCGGACAAACACAATGATCAATGATAAAATAACATGCCCTGCTCATTCCTTTTTT
>NW_010291515.1:0-4630 GCF_000700745.2 Antrostomus carolinensis | reverse complement strand
CCCCCCGCACCCCAGAGCTGACGCCTGTGTCCCCACTGACAGTACCCTCCGTTCCTGGGGCCCTGGGCAAGGCTCTGAGGGGAGGAGAACTGTGAGTCCCCCTGGTCTCCTGACAGCCTGCCAGGCCGTGTGGGCAAATGTCTGGCAGGAATGAGGTGCAGGGAGGTTCTGTGCACCCCAAAGAGCCTCCCAGAAATGGTGGCGAAATGCCCAGGTTCCGGCACACCTCAGCTTCCCAGCCCTCATCCCACAGGCCCTGGGGCTGCGCTTCTTCCCTCCCCACGTGGGCTGTAGCAGAGGCTGCCACAGAAGTGTCCCACACCTGGGAAACCTGGGATCATAGAACTGTCGAGCTGCCTAGGTTGGGAGGGACCTCAAAAGGTCAGTCTGGTCCAGGCATGAGAGGAAACAGGAGCCTAGATGAGCTTATCAAACCTCTCTGCTTTTGAGGGGAGGGCAGAGCTGCTGTTTCACATCACTTGTGGAGAACCTGGAGTCCTTCCCTGTGCTGGTTTTGGGTACCAGTCCTGCACGCTCACACAAGGACTGCTGCTGGCTTTGGCACTCGGAGAGCAGGGGCTGGGGGCACGTGGGTTGGGTGAGGGAGCTCAGGCTTCACCTCTCTGGCAGATGGCTCCAAGTGTCTCCTGTGCCCCACTGGATGCCAACCCTTTGTCCACCTTTCTAAAGCCTCCAGGACTGTTGGGTCTGTGTCAGTCCCTGGTTGGCATGAGTAGCCTGGGGCTGGTGGAGCAGGCTGGCCAGGGTCAAGGATGGCACAGACGAGCAGGAGGGAACTGGCATTGCCAGTGTGAGAAGCCCCTGAGAAGGGCATTGTGAGACCTGGTTGGCTGAGCTTGCAGCTGAGCAAGAGTTCACTGAGCCTGTGTGGGCACAGGCCACCCTTTTTGGGGTCTCACTAAAATGCCTGCAAGACACCCCCAAACTGCACCAAGCCCTGAGTGAGCCAAGAGTGCAGGAAGGCTAAAGGCAGAGCAAGGGTCTCTGGAGAATGACTCTCTCTGTGCCATGGTGCCCTGGGCCAGGCCCTGCGCACACATGTGAAGTCCAGATGGTCCCTAACCAGAATGGGGGGACACTCAGCACTTCAGTGATGGCTTCAGGGCTGCACCTCTCCTATGGGGATGGAGGGGCAGGCAGCTGGGGCTGACTGGGGCTGGATGGCTGTGGCATTTGCAACGCTGAGTTTGGGGTCTGGGAAGCTCGTAGATGCTCCAACCACAGCTAAGGGTCCTGTGCCTCGTTGTGGAAGGGATGGGGGGACCCAGCAGATGCTGCTGGATACCCAGATAACCTGAGTTTTCCCCAACTCTGCTCTGGAGGGTGTGTGTGGCAAACCTGAGCTAATGGATGCAGCATCCTGAGGCTGAGCATTGGGTTTTGGTACAGGGGTGTGTTGGGGGGAAGGGAAGAGGAAGCTGCCAGATGAAGTTTCTTCTTCAGTAATTCAGACCTGGGAACACTTCCTGATGTGGCTAGGTCTGCTGTGTCCAGCTGAGGCAGAAGCTGCCCCTGCAGGAGGCTGTACCTGCACCTACTGTCCCTTCCAGGCTGTTGTGGGTGTGTGAAGCCAGTTTATTAATTCACGTGTCTCTGTATAGCATGAGCTGGGTTGGTCTGTGCCCTCCCTTCAGCCTTTCCCCAGCACAGTGAAGGTTGTTGTTACTCAGCAAGGCTCTCTGAGGGCAAGGAGGTCTGCTGGAAATCAAGACCCTGGAGCAGATCCACACCAAAACTCCCTGTGCCTGGTAGGACCCCCAAATTTCCCAACTACCAAGGATCCCAGTATCTCTGAGGGGACTGGCACGTGCTGACCTGAGCCCAGCAGCGCGTCCCCTCATGCATCTGCCAGCCCAGCTGCCACTTGTGTTCACGTGTGAGCTCCCAGTAACACTTATGAGTGGACTTGTGAGGTCCTCTGGGCATCTGCTTGTAGCCAAGTCACTGGCTGCTTGTGCGGGGGGTCCTCATCTCCCCCATGTCCCAGGGTCTTTTCTATCACAAAGACAAGCACAAAATCAGGAGCAGGTTGGGAGCCAAAGGTCACCAGACCCCCATGGCTGGTCTATAGCGGGAGGTGGTGGAACAAACTCAGTGCTGTGTTCCCCTCGAGGTGTGGAGGTAGCTGAGCTCTGAGAATCTCCCAGGAGCAGGGGAGTTTCCATCCCAAGAGTGAGTTAGCATGGACCTTGCTAACCTGCTAACACAGGACATCTTGTCATGTGTGCTGTCATGTCAGGGCAGCCTGAGGAGTGGTGGGTGTTGAGCTTGGGCTTGAAGGGGGATTTGCAGCTTGTTTTCCAGAATGGTGGGTGAATGAATGAGCTGGAAGACATGAAGACCCCTCTTCCAATACAACTGGGGGATGCTGTTAGTGACATACACAGTGCAGGATTCCAGCTGCAGTGATGGAGAGGCTGGCCAGTCCCTAGTCCCCAGGGAATGCCATTCTCCCCACCACTCCAATGTGCTATATGAGTGTGCACTCCCTTGCACATCCATGCACCTTTGTGTACATGCATGAACACATGTTCACGTGTGCACAGACATGCAACTCTACGTGAGACATGGCTTTCACAAAAGGATATTTGTGTTGTCTTTCCTTCCTTCTAAAGGCCACTGGGCCTGTTCATGTCCCTCTGTACTGAGATAATAGAAGAGGGAAACCTTGGGTGTCTGGTAGTTGGTCAGAAGGGAGAGCAAGTCTCCTCCACCCCGAGTGTCCCCCAGGAGCATGTGTGTGTGTGTGTGCACATCTGTGGACACGTTTGTGTGTGTATGTAGATGTCTCTATGCACACATGTACAGTTACCTGCCTGGTTAGTGCCTTGCATTTGTGGTCCTGGAGTCTCTCTGTCTGTGTGCCTCAGTTTCTCTTGATATCTTCTCCTGGATTTTAGCAATACCAGTGATGTGATAAATAAAAAAGGTCCATTGGGTGGGATTCTTCTGCAGAAATCCTCATAGGAACACAGCAAGAACACTCACCCCAATTCTTCTGACACATCAAAACCCTTCAGGAGCTGCAGAGTAACAAGGTGAACAGCTGATAAAATACCTGCCTCAGAGTGGGAACAAGCAGCAAAAACACAGATTCAAGTTTCAGCTCTGCTGCATTTGGGGTCTGAGGCTGGGCTGGGATGGTGGGGGGAGATGTTTCCAGATGTTGTACAACCCAACTGTCAAACTCTCACCCCTGATCTAGGGGGAGCAAAGCCCTGGCTGCCTGTCTCTGCATGGTGGCAGAGAACATGGCTCTGAGTGATGGGATTGCTGTGTGGACAGACAGAGCAGGTCTCCAGTCAAGGAACAGGGAAGCAGGTCTCTGTGCCACCCACCTCCACCAGTGGCAGGTACTTCAGGAGAGACAAATGTGTCCCAGCAGGCAGGGGATCACTGGGGACTTTTGGGAACAGGCTGAGGGCACCACATCCCCCTACCCTCCCCCCCAGCAGACAGAGGGGGTCTCCTGCCCCAAAGGAGAAGCAACTTAGGCTTCCTAAATCCTCCAGTGCTGTGCCTACCTTGCTCCATGCTTAGCATGTCAAGAGACAGGCAGTTCCACAGATTAAAAGGGATTGCTATTGTCTGTCTAATCGTTTAATGACTGATGAAGTCCCTGCCAGGTCCTGCACATCCTCCTGTTCCCCTCATCTGAAGAATCCTGTGGGATGGAGCTGTTGGGGTGGGAACAGGCTCAGTGTGAACTACCCTGGCTGCAGTGGGAGGACAGATGACACTGCAGCCCACTGCCTGCCAGGTCCTACCTTCTCTCTCTCAGGATGGCAAGATGTCCTGCATTACAGTCCCTGTTCTGGGGTTGTCCCTTGATGTCACACAGGAGTGTGTTGGGTTGGGGGTGATGCCTTGATGCCCTGGGAAGGAGTTGTGCCTGGCAGGGGCTCCCACAGCCATGACTCAGAGCTGGGTTTTTATGGGTCCCACATGTTCAATTTTGCTGTTTCCTTCCAGCACTGGGAAGGAAGGGGGGGGGAAGCATAAAAATTCCTTATAGTAGTTGTTGTCATGTGTGCACCCCCCTTACCCTCACCCCAAAACTTTGCCCCCATCCAGACTTCAGCCCAATGAAGGCAGGAGCCAGGGAAGTGGCTTTGTGTGAGCACTTTGCAGGGGTAGTGTGTGCTGGGGGCCAAAGCAAACAACATGCAAGCCTGTGACAATTGCCTGCCTGCCCTGGGACCACCTATCGAGCACCACCACTCCTGCCTGGCTTGCCACGGCTTCCTGCATGGCTCAGCTTGTGGTTGAGGGTCGGTGGTCCCTTCTTGGCAGGGTGAAGAGGCGCAGGGAGGCTGGAGCTGTGAGCTGCCATCCTGCAGCCCTTCTCCATGGGCTGTCTGTGCCCTGGGATACACTGGAGACCGGGCAGCCAGGGTTGCACCCCACGCTGCCTTCCCCTCTTCCCAAAGCACACGTGTGTTAGCATGTGCTGACATGTCTAGAGGCATGTCAGTGCATGGTCATGAGTGGGTGTGGGTGCATGTGGGAGTGAGGGGCTGGATTGTTTTGCCCCCCCAGCTGAGATGTGGCGTATGGGTGGTGGTGTACTATGGGCTTGCATAAGGCTGTGCTGCTGGAGGGGTGGGTG
>NW_010291514.1:0-490 GCF_000700745.2 Antrostomus carolinensis | reverse complement strand
ACCCAGGTGCAGGACCTTGCCCTTGGCCTCGCTGAACTCCATGAGGTTGGCACAGACCATGAGCAATCTCTGTGCAGAGGGCTCTGAGCTCGGTACAGTAACTCCTGACAATCCACAACTGGTGTCTGTGCAGGAGCTGATGGGGGGGTCACCTGCCAGGCTGACTCAGCATGGACATGAACTCCAGTTTGGGGCTCTGTGGTGTCCACTGAATTTCACAGTTTGTGTTGCATAAGAAAAGAATTTGTATTTGTCACCTCTCCTCCAAACCCAGAGCTGCTCGGCCGTGTCCCTCACAGGGAGCCTGTCCTGCACTCAGCCCCGCTGCTGCCAGAGTGAGAAACACCAACATTAATGGGAATTAACTCTGTGATGGTTACCAGACGTATTGCAGACATCCAGCCACGCCAGATGAGTCACTATCTGCTTCCAGAACAAGAGAGGTTTGGGCACAGTGAAGCTGTTTCGGACAGAGCCATGAGATCTTCAC
>NW_010291513.1:247-2813 GCF_000700745.2 Antrostomus carolinensis | reverse complement strand
GGGCACACACACACAAAAAAAGTATGGCAGTCGGGGTCGCAAACCTGCCGCTCACAAAACGAGTCGCCTGGTGTAAACCTCGCTTTTAAGTTTCCGTACATTACTGCTTTCCCTAAATACGGTAATCCGGCCACGAAATGGTGACAAATTCACTGCGAATTAAACTTTCTTGTAGTGTAGAGGAAAATTGCAGGGGATCGCTCAACCCATTTTGAATTATTTCAACTACAAACCACTTCGCTGCTTCGTTAAACGAGAAGAGCAGCAAAGCAAAACCTCTGATAGGAACGAGAAACCCCGTTTATAAACTGCTGTTAAAATATGGTACCTCCTGATGGGATTTTACTTTCACTTCCGAGGTGTCCCGTCCTTTTTTTTTTTAGTTTAGGAAGTTCTCGGTGTCATTAAGTTAATGGTAGAAGTGGAGGCTGAGCTGCAATGATTTAGTCAGAGGCGGAAAGATTAACGATTATTGCTGTCTCTTCAGCTTTAGAATATATGTATGTATATATAAATACAGAGGAATAAAGAGGTGTGTGTGTGGATATGTGTGTATATATATGTATATTTATATATGTTTTTTAATATTTATATATATTTGTGTATGTTTATGTGTATACACACGAACACACACACATTTGATCAGCATTTGCTTTAATCATAAACTACCCACCAGGCAGGTATATTTTATACACACCGTGATTTTCTCTTTCAGTGCAGTGTTGCAGAAAATTACGCGATGGCTTTTCATCTTTCTGTAGGGGTGTGCGCGGTGCTCCTCCTGTCTCTCGATGGTACCCTGTAGATTTAGGCATTTTAAGCCTCCCACTTGGTGTTTACTAACATGACAGAGGGAAGAAGACTCAGTTGTAGAGGTGGTAGGTGAAGGGCAGAGCAACATCGAGAAGCCGCGTTTCAGGGTGACACGAAAGTTGAAGTTTTTAAAATCAATTTCCAAAAGTTACAGGGTGAAACTAGGCGACTGGAGAAAAAAATTCCTGCTTTTTTTTTTTTCTTTTTTTTTTTTTTTCCCCGGGAGAGAGATGGGGTTGGAGAATCTCTCAGAAGGGAGAGGAGAAGGAAGGGGAAGAGGAGGGAAGGAGCTGGGCGCGGAGGAAGCTGGGGCGGGAGTGCCAAGACAGCCGAGGAGGGGCACGGCCGCTGCCCTTGCTCCCGGGGGTCTCTCGTCCTCCTCGGACTCTCTGGAGCTGCTCCCCGGCCCGGGGGCAGCCGCGGCGCTGGGGCGCCTTCCCCGCATTTCCCTGGTCGGTGTCTCCGGCCAGTAGTGCTGGGGACTGGAGGGACAGGGGTTAGGCTTTGGGCGGGGGGGAAGAGTGGGTGCCGGGGAAGCCGCTTCGTGTTGGGACGTGGGGCGAAGCAGCCCGGAGCTGAGTTTTCTGCTCCTGCAAGACAAAATGTGGCAGCAAAGCTGAAACCACGCCTGCTCCCGTCTCAAATAATTGCGGAAAATTGTAACCGCAATATACCTTCACAGCTAAATATTAGACAATTGGATACAGCTTTCTTAATGCTTCTGTAGGGTTACTAAAACAATATCTAAAATTAAAACTTTAGTTTGCTTTCCTTGGAGATAAATATATTTCTCAAGCACTAAGGGGAAAAAGGTTCTAAAATGTCCAGAAATATTGTCACGAGAGAAATTTCTTTCTGCAGATACGAAGGTAATGTTATAACGTAAATAGCTGAGGCAAATAACTGTTTAACTTCCAGCGTCCTTGAAGCCTTAAGCATTTTCATGATTACAGTCTTCAATGGAGCTTTTAGTGCAAAGATTAATAAATCTTAGCGCTGTGCTAAGAGCTACAGGCTGACAACATCAGTTGAACTGTGCTCTCTGGACTCTGCCGTGTGCCCATTCTTGTTTACCTCCTAATAATTTGCAAGCCAAGGGAGGAGAGAAATGTATTTCGCCAAAAGGCCGATTTTTTCTCAGCCCAATGTCCGTCTTGTCACCTCAACCCTCTCTCTCCAAAGTTGCCTGACGTTTACAAGCTCCCTTTCGCTTTACAGCGCGAAACTACTAAGCGAAACGTAAAAGAATAACTCGATGATGAATTAAGGCAGGTAGCAGAGGGGATGGAGGGAGCAAAAAAATCAATGATGAAGCTATGAGTCTGAAACAGACTTTCCCAACCTAGACTCAAAAGCTGCTGCAGAAATCCAAACACCTTTTATTATTTCAGCCCAACATGTCACGGTATATGTGAAATCTGCATTTATTTTTTTCCCCTGAAATATGGAGAGGTGAGTCAGAACAAGAATATAAGGATTCGCAGGGGTGAAGGTGTTTGCTTTTATAGGTGGGTTCTCTTTATTTTTTTGCTGTGCATTTCGACCCTTTTCTCCCCAGCATTCAGTAGCTATGAGAGCAGGAGGCAGAACACAGCATATTTTTCCAGTTCCTCAGTTTTATACCAACCAGCTCGAATTGGACCAAATAGCTGAGGCGAGGTGGTCGCTCCTCGTCGATGCCCTGGCACATGCCAGAGTCCAGGACGCTGTCTCTAAATTGGAAGTTTTTCCTAGTTGCAATGCATTTAAAATG
>NW_010291513.1:0-220 GCF_000700745.2 Antrostomus carolinensis | reverse complement strand
AAAAACCCCCTCCCCCAGCCTCACCCCCGGGGAATATTAGGGGAACCCGCCGCTCCTTGTATCCAGGGTGGGCTCTGGAAATGGGCTATTCGGACAGGCACCTACCTCCCCCTGCCCCCTAAAAAACCGACGGCACCCCCGTCAGTCCGCTGGGCACCACAACTTGGGTTTCACCCCCGAGGGGACCCCGCGCCGCTCCTGCCCGATTTCCCCCGGGCCA
>NW_010291512.1:0-9428 GCF_000700745.2 Antrostomus carolinensis | reverse complement strand
TCTGTGATTCTGTGATGTCCCTGCTTATTGTAAGGAGAGCAGACTAGATGACCTTCAAATGTTCCTGCCAATCCAAACCATTCTATAATTCCATGATTCTATGATTTTTTTCTTTTTACTGTCACCTTCCCTGTGTATTATTTTTGAAAAAATTATGATCTGATAATGCTAAAAGAAGAATGAGAAAATATGCTCCCAGAAACAATTTGAACATGGTTGCAGGCTTAGAATCATAGAATCACAGTGGTTGGAAAAGACCTTTAAGATCATCGAGTCCAACCATTAATCTGTCACTTCCAATCCCATCTCTAAAACATGTCCCTAAGCTTCTTCTTCACTTTTGGTTTTCATAGTCTACAGGCCATGGTCCTGTTTGCCTCTCACCTTTAACCAGTGAGCCTGGACAAACATACTTACAGCACGTTTATTATAGGCTGAATCCCACAGTTAACATTCAGTACAGTTTTTGCTGTCTGATGCTCACTTGATGCTTCCCACCACAATTTCCTCTATCAGATTTCCAAAAAGCCTGAAAAAGGTTGTGGAGGAAATACTCTGACAGATCTCATTACACCCTGTGGCTTGCCAGCATACCTCTAACAATCTTTAGTAACAAATCCTGAATCCTACTAGTCTGAGACAGTATAATTAAACTCATTTAGAGACAACTTCTGCTTCTACCAGAGACAGTACAGAAGCTTTTTCTAGTGAAGTAGCAGCTGACAGTAAGACTGAGAAGCCCTTGATGCAAGAGGAAGCCTACAATATGTATGTAATTACATTAATTATTTTGACATTTGCTACACATTATGGTGGTAAGAAATACTATAAGTCATCTAAATATGGTGTATCAAACAATATAGCTGAAAGATTAGAAAAAAATAAGCTGTTCTACGTGGTATGATCTACTACTTTCTTGTGTGTATATGCACATAACCCTGAGGTTCAGGCAACCATTCTGATAACTTCTTGGTGTAACCTCATTAACTCAACCTGCTTCTGCAATAGTGGTTGGTCCATTCAGCTTTTTCTAGGCTTGAACTCCAAAGACACGTATATATGAAAAAAAAAACTCCAGTTTTGGAGAGTTTTGAACCTGACCTTTGCAGAATGTGAGGGAAGTACACAGATGTGTTACTATTCTCATCTCTGGGGAGGAGCAAGTTTATTTTAGTAAAATAAATCGTAGGGAAGACAATAATTTGAGACATTAAAAAAAAAATCTCAGACAAAAATTACCTGTGCGGTGGAAGCAAAATGCTGGGAAGCAACATGAAGGAGGGGTTTGGATCTATTATTATGGGATAAGTAGAAAAGTTGATAGAGTAGCAGGGGAGCTCATGTGGCTTATGAAAGCCACAGTCATAGGAAAAATTATTTGAGGAATAGGTAAGAAGAAGGATGTGAGGATTTTGAAGGCCAGAAGAGGGGAGACCAATTTTGAAGAATAACACGGAGTGAATTCTAAGATTTCCTTCCTCTCTTCTACCTATACTGGGGTCAAGCAACTGTTTTCCTGTCTATTTATGCATTGCTGTCTCTGTGGAACTCCTTCTGGTCTCACTTTAGGGAATCTTGCCCTTTTGAAGTGACTTACAGCTCCTGAGTACACAGATTGCATTCCTCTGTGCTTCAGAGGAATGTGAAAAGCCCATTCCTTCAATCCTCTGAAGCCTTAACTTCTAGGATAAATCTTTGCTAAAGATCATAACTATTACACAGTAGATTAAGCTAATTAATCTCAGATAATATTATAGTGCAGCTCTAAGCATAATTAAGGTCATTGCTGACAATCCCTTCCTATTTAAAGAGGAATCTTTGAAGTGATCCAAAACATGCATGCTTAGTCAGATTATGTTGAACTTTAACTCTGCTTTGTAGTTCACAATGTAAAGCTGATAATTCAGCCTGGGGATCACCTGAGTGAGACATTCCAGGCATACAATCCCCAAATCCCTTATATCATGAATTTTTTAAATTCTGCTATATTTGTTGTACATCCACAGGGCTAAAGCCATGACTTACTTCACAGTTCCAGTTGCACTTAATCACTTGACACTTATTCTGGCAGGTAAATAGAAATTTCTACTCCTTCAGAAAATTAACATGGACAGTCAGTCTCTAATGATGATTTGGATTCAGTTGTTTGTTTTTTGTTTAAGAATAGGCATTTAAGAGTTTAGGATACCTCATGCTGTCTGTTCACACAGACAGAATACAATGCTCAGAAAATCTGCCATCTACTGTCTTTTTCTCCCTTGCTCAGTTTTTGAAATTTTTTCACCTGTTTTTGTGACTTCTTTTTCATGAGATGGTTGATTTTTGATTGACTTTGCAGTTAACAATCCTTAACTTCCTCAAAAACGGATGTATTTTCTATTTCAGTTCACCATCTGAGGCTTTGGTGGTTCTGTTGTGGCTAATTGTTTAGGTCAAGATTTGTCTGTAAATGATCTTTCAGCAGTTCCATAGTGGTTTTTATTTTTTTTAAAAAAAGCTTTTATTTAGTTCTATCTTGTGGGTTTGAACAACTGTCATGTTATGCAGTTCAGTGTTTTCTACAGTTTCTTTTCTACAGTTTCCATTTTCCTTTTGCTTACCATTAGGAACTCCATTCTACAGAAATAGTTTTGTGATTACAACGTGCATAGACAACAAGTGTATTATTTTTTTTTTAACTGAAGTTTGTTCTGACTGTATTAGATTTAAGTGAAGAAATAAAAAGTTTTATTCTGTAAATGCTGATTTTCCTCAATTCCTACTTTCTTCAGACTCCTTTCAGGGAACTACAAACATTCAGACATTTGCATTCCCAGGCATCCAGGGTAGAAAATGATTTAAGGTCAGGCCTCCTCCTGAAAAATGTAAACTAGCTTTAATAAAATTTTGAACAATTTATGCAGTGTTAGAAATCTATTCATTACTCTTTTCCAATTCATACCTTGAATTCAGCACAATGATACGTTTAGTATATTTTGACATCTTAAAATGTCATTATTGTTTTATTGTGTGAAATAGAAAAATTGCATTATTCTTTCAGTCTTTAATTTGTAACAAAATTCATTAAGAGTTTTTTCCATGTTTAAATATTTTCAATGTTTACACATGTTTTGTATCAGTGCAGAATATTTTTTCCTTTAATTAGAGACTGTCATCCCATAAAGGATATCATTGCAAGCTAAAGATAAGTATGCAACTCTATATGATGAAAAGAAATTTAATAATAATAGAATAAACAAGCTGGAAGAAATGTTGACAGATAATGTAATACATCCCCAAATGGAGGACTAGGCATACCTCTATTTTATTAACATAACCAGTTCTTAAAACTGATAGTAGATAATCTATTCCTATGCTCAACCCTTCTCAGCTTTAAAATACTTCTACCTACTGTATCTCCTCCTTCCTCCTTGCTTCAATTAAGGCCTGTTTCTCTTTACTATATCACAGGAGAATAAGTATGGTTTATTCCTTTTCTTCCTGACACCTTTTTTGTATTTAAAGATGGTTTCTATGTGTTCTCTCATATTTCTTTTTTCTAGACTAAAGAGCCTCAAATCCTCTTTCACAGGTCAATTGTTACAGAGTTCTGATCATTTTCAGTGCAATATCACTGACGGTGATATGCACCACTTTGATGCATGCTGACAATGCAGCAATAATCAGCTTCCAAAAGATGATCTCTCCTCACTGCTCACTGGCTAGCTTCCATAGTTAGATAAAAGCTCCCAAATAGAACAGTAATACAAATAACAGTACTGCCCCATGCCTTTGTGCTCTATCAGAATAATGCATTTATTCATATCATAATGTTATCTAAAAAAGGCTGTGGATGTAGAGATAAAAATACCACAATCAATATGAACATAATTCTTATAACTTGTTTTGCTTCTCAAAAGCTAAGAAGATGCAAAAGCTGATTCCATTATATTTTTCTTCAAATCATTTTGGAAGATACTTCCCAACTATTTTTTTTTTATTTCATTTTTCACATTTATAAAATACCTGGGACAGGTTATGCTTAATGAGGAGATAAAAGTCTAATATCACAGAATAAAAATCACTATCACTGTGCAGTACATCTTCATAAAAGATTGTCTTTGGAAAATCAAGTTTATTTTGATAGTTCAAAATTAGCTCTCCTGGTTTAAAGTAATTCAGAAGGTATTGTTCCCAAGTGGGGGCACATAAAGCATAAATATCTGAATGGAGACACAATCACCATAGACAACTGTCTTTCTCAGTGGTCCCTCATTCACAATTATGAGCAAAAATAGACTTCCTGTTTAACAGATCCTGATTTCAAAACCCCTTATTACAATTTAATTGGTTGCCATTAAAATAGGAAGAGGAGAAGATGCAATTAAGCATTCAAAACAGTAAAACTATTTAGTAAAAGTATATCAAAAGTTTAAGCCACTCATATAAGGAATTGTGCTTTCATATTTTTTCAAACACAAGGACCAATCTATTTAACTACTTATCTAAAATGTGGCTGTGAAAAATACTTATGCATTGGTTAGAAGGCTGCTTGTTTGAAAAAGAAACAAAATAAGGATTTGTCTGAGACACAGGAGTTACAGGTCACAGGAAATGTGTTTCCTGGTAGCCGTGATAAGCTAAGGGAAGCTTACTTAAATTTTTAAATATTACTACTCTATCTCAAAATTAGTCTGACCAACCAGAGCAGAAACACTATACATGGAGGCACAAGCTGTTCTGGGATATTCAGAGCTGCATCTCTGAGCAGTATCAGTGATGACTTATGCTTGTAAAAACAGGCTCAGAAGCTCTATGCTGATGGCTGTTTCAGGATTTCTGCCCTTCCTAATCAAAATTGATGCACATAACTTGTCCACTAGTATGACCATCTGTTAGCATGGCATACTGCCCACACAAAAGGTATTATGCCAATTTCAGTGTTCCAGCCTAAGATGGATTTAGAAGGCAACAGAGAAAACACAATGCATTAAAAACAGCAAAGAGGTGGCTTGAGGGAGACCTAGCAGCAGCCTTCTCCAATAATGCTGAAGATTATGAGGAAGACAAAGCCAGGCACATCCCAAGAGCGCATGGTGGGTATATGAGAAGTAGAAGGCATAAAAAAAAGAACAGAGAAGGTTCTGACTGGGTGTGGGGAGAAACATTTTCCCTGTGGGAATGGCCAAGCAGTGGAACATGTTGTCCCAGAAAGTTGTGCAACCTCCGTTCTTTGAGGCTGTGAAAACCAGACTAGATAAAACCCTGAACACCCTGGTCTGACTTCAGAGCAGAGCTTGCTTTGTGAAGGACGCTGCCCTAGAGACCTTCTGAGATCCATTCCAATCGAAATTATCCTGCAATCCTATACGTAACCAATGAAAAAGGTGTTGCTCATTCAGAAGATTCCTTAGGCCATTGCATATTATATTTTTGTCTGTCTTACATAACAAACTAAAAGTTTAATGAAAATAAAATAAAAATGTCTTTTCACAGACCTTCCTGCAAACATGCTGAATAAGGAATTCAGTGTCCAGCCTCATTTGTATTAACATAAAGGGAGAGACCCTGGCTGCCTAAAATTTGTGTTCTGTCAATCACCAAAGACAACTCTTGATAAATTAGATTTATCTTATTCCTCTACATGAGCAATGATTGCTACTGAGACTAAAGAAACACTCTGACATTGGGTGGTGTAAAATATCCATGAATAGGATACAGCTGTAACTGAAGCATACACGGGATGAATTTGCTACTATTAGTCTACAGCACTGACAAATCTCTATTAAATTCTCATTTTAATAGGTAAAAATTTAGCAAGAAATCATACCTCCACTAAGTGATTCACTTTCACTCTAGAGATGTATTACTGTAAACATACATGAATATCATACACATAATAAAAGAGAAGCAATTATCTAAATTACATCCTTTTTTTAAAATCTAATTTCCCTGCTCTTTGCACATTTTTCTTTAAATTGGATATGAGAGATTAGACAGATGAATTTCAATTGCAAAGAATAAATTAATTTTATTGTATTTTTTAAATCAACGTTATTGTGAAGTAAAATTGAGGTCATTAGAAAACAGCTAAAAGAGTAATACAATGCACCTATAAAGAAAAGTATATAAACAAAGAAAACAAAGTAGTTCTCAAATAATTTCAAATCTGTAAACTACTCGTGAATAGTTTTTTTTCTAGTAATCCAGTTCTGGCTATGAAGATTTTAACCATACAGAGCATTAAGTGCTTCAAATTCAAAAGCAGATAGTAGGGCACAAGATGCGAGTCAATCCTATAAATTCCAGAAAAAACATATAGATTCTTCATAGACGTTATACCTTGTATATCTCACAAGTTAATTGCATTATCTTGCTTTTGGGTTATTTTAATTAATTAAATAAATTTGCTTTCAGTGAAACCCATATAAGATTATTTATACACTATTTTTTTAAAAAGGTTCAGTATTACAGACTGATATATTCTTCCAATTCAAATATTATATCTGAAGCATAAAATATTAATTTCAAAAATATAATGAACTCCTCCAAGCTGCTATTTCAACTGAAAGCCAGTGACCCCAAGACACACATCTTCATTCTTGCACCAGCTTCTATCTTTGACTGCAAAAACCCCATTTCTCAGAACAGTAAAAGTTTTAAACTCCAGCTTCTTTGACTATGGCAAGACTGAACCATGTTTTACCCTAAAAGATCTGATGAAATCTCCAATACCTTTCTGTCTTTTTCTGCATGTATTTTTCTTATTAGTAATTGCATCATCCCAAAATAAATGAGTTCATGATCTAAATGCTCTCATGGAGCTAAGTGACATATTTTACAGCTAAGTACAACAAAGTTATAGTTAATTCATCTTTCTATTTTGCTAAAAGTCAGTGTTACCGTTCACGGAATGCACTAGAGTGGGACATCAATTTTATTCAAATGAATGCAAAGTCACCTCTTTAATATTTAAAAAATCATCAGAACTGTATGATGCAATAAACATCACCAGGACCAAAAATCTCCAACTCTTTCTGCAGCTATTATTTACACAGTTTTCTTCCATAAGGAAAGTCACTTTTTTTTTTTGTATACATTATAGTTAAAGTTGCCAAACATTTAGAAATAAACATGGTCTGTGAAAACTTTCAGGAATTGTTCATGTATTTACTCATTTACTATGTTTTAAAATGTATTTAGAAGGAAAAAAAAAAAAACAAAAAACAAACAAAAAAAAAAACATGTTGGAAGCCTCCTCCCTCTTGTAATGAAAATTTGGTCCTGACTTTTTAGAAAGTTTTCAAGGGTGTTGAAACCAGACATCTGAAAATAACTGGAGTCATGCAGCAGTTACCATCACTATAACCACAAAGTGATATATATGTGTCTATGCATTTTAACTAGGAAATAGGGAAATAAATATATCATACTGTCAGCACTTGACAGTGACTGAACCAAGATCTGAACTGAAATATGGTTTCAAGCTGACTACAAAACTGTATTACTAAATCCTCTGGTCAACTGAAGCCAGAATGGGTAAACATGTTGAAGAATGCTTGTAACTTCTTGACTGGACTTTTACAAAAAACAGTGTTAACTTCTTTATATTTGAACCATTGTGAAAAAAGGCAGTGGCAGCTGTGCAGTTTTGTGCTCTCTTCAAACTTAGTCACTCAGCAAGGAAATAAGTGTTCATTGACAACTTCAAGCTGAAGAGATGCAAGTCTACATTCCACACCACCATATAAAAAAGAATTGTCACTCTACAGATTAAGAACTAGAAAGGCAGGCTCCTTTGTAGCCCAGAGTTACTCAGGTGAGAGGGCATCTGCTAGACTCAGATCTCTGCTTCTTTTAAAATGAAATTTTGAAAGCATCCAGGAAGAAAGGAAAATATGTCTGTATTCTTCATTTCAGCTTAGTGTGAAAGACACTGAGCTGCAGAATCGTGATCAAGTTTGCATCATCTGCATCTAAACTAATGCATTGCATTTATTTTAACCTAATAGCTTTGTTTTGAACGAATAGTGAAGCAGTGCTCCCCATTGCCCATTACTTCTCATCTTCTTTGAAATGTGGAAGGCAGCTTGATTCCTCACATGACTGAAAATTAAGTGAGTTCTGTTTTCTGCTAGGCTATTTCATAGGGTATAAGCAGCTAAATCACCACCATCTAATTTTAAAAGAATGCAGTAATACTTTAGGAATGGGTTTGAATCCCAGCTAGATGGAGGCACTTGTCTCCAGACCTGTCTTAAGTATCAATTCTCATTGGGCATAATGGTTCCAGTTACACACTCTGTGCCCTGTCTTCAGGCTTTTCCGGTCATTGCTCCAAGGAGCCTAATTGTCCCAGTAACAGAAGACATACAACTCAGGTGCCAAATGCAACTCTAGTTTCCATTCCTGAACTTAGAGATTTATCTATTTTAGGTCCTAAAGCCTTTCTTGAATCTCCTGAAAAATCTTGTGCAATTAATCCCACTTAAGTCAGCTGAGGAAACCTGAATGCTCACAAAGCATCAGTTAACGTCACCATACATATGTTATCTGTATGAAGTGAGCCAAGAGTATAAGACAAAGGCTAAAAAGTACTGATAGCAAAGTTAAAGATCACTAGCAGATATGCTATCATACAGGTGTAGAACTAAGGTCTGTTTGAGAAAAGATGCTTCTTCTGACTCAGTAAGACCACAAAACTTCAAAATGTAATTTTAAAGGCAATACTGGCTACACCAAATAAACACAATCTTACCAGAGGAAAATATGCATATTGAGTCTTTAAAAAGATTTTTAAGAGACTCGAGAAATTAAAATAAAATCCAAGATGTGAGTAAATGTTTTTAATCACTGAAATGATTTAGAAGTGGACCTCTCAGAGGTTCTGGGAACACCATATAATGACAGGCTTCTAAAAATACAGGAGTCATCATATTCTCTTTTTTGGACTGTAGTCAACAGGCCATTCATTACAACATATACAAATTCGGTTTACTAAGTCATGTTCCACTTATGAAAAGAATGGGCCATTTATAAATGGATTCTTTTGTTGAACAACATCTCTTTCTAACAATCTTGAGGGCCACAGCAGATAAAAGAATACAGGTTTTGGTTTTTTGAAGGCAGTCTTCATTAAAGTTACATGGATGCACTTTAAAGCATCCATTTGATCCCTGGGTATCCTTTAGTAACATTTACAGCTATGTAAGGGGACAAATGAAAAAGCCATCATGAATCATTAGGAAATGCATAAGAGGTTTATATATGCATGTGTGAAAACAAAAACATGCATTGCTGTGGAATATATAGTCATATTGTTATTGAAGTGACCTTTCAGTAAAGCAATTGTTCAGACATATAAATCTCAAAAACAGAACAGCTTATGGTTGAATTGTCACTAGCAATGTCAATACATTTAAAACTGATTTAAAAGCTCAAGTGGACAA
>NW_010291511.1:0-733 GCF_000700745.2 Antrostomus carolinensis | reverse complement strand
CAGGACACGGTTATTGGCCTCTGGGCTGAGAAGCATTAGGAAGCCCCTCCAGGTGGGAACCCACCACGCAACCACCCCACTGAGGCTTGAAAGGCCACCAGTGGCTTCAAACTCCTGTGGCCATAGGGGTTTGCTTGGGCACTGCAGCTCCCCAAGGGTACCTGCTCTGTTCTTGTTTTGGGCTGGTTTTGCACTTTGGGGTGAAATGAGCTGGTTTTGACCTTCTTTGGTGCCCACAGTCTCCGAGGCTCACTTGGGCTGTGGGGACTTTTCAGGTGAAAACTCCTCTCTGAGGATGCTGCCTGGAGCTGAGTGCTCCAGGTGGGAGCTTGAGGGGGAACTGGGTGTATCATAGGGTGCTCAGGGACCCCTGAGGTGATTTTTTTTTTTTGGCTTCTGGGGATTCCTTGAAGCAAGAGGATGGAGATATTTGGCTCCGCCAACCCAGCTTTGCCAGACCAGGGGCTGCCAGCCCCCCCACCAGCTCTCCTCCACCATCTTTGTCTGTGCCTGGTTCATCTGTCCGCGCAACATCAGAGCATCCCATGGTCTGGAGAGGCTGGAGGGAGAGCGGGAGCCCAGCGGGATGGGGTGGGGAAAGGCCATCCCCCTTCCCCTCCCTCCTTCCCGCTCTCCCCCCAGCCCTGGAGCTGAGGTTCAGGTTAAATCCCTGGATTTCAATGGTGGGATTGAAGTGAAAAGCTTGAATAGCGCGCGCCCGCATTGTGCCGGG
>NW_010291510.1:0-539 GCF_000700745.2 Antrostomus carolinensis | reverse complement strand
CGGGGGTAGGGGGGCAGAGAGCCGGGCTGTGTCCCGTCTGCTGCCCACGCTGTGACACAAGGGGAGGGACCCGGCCCTTCTACCAGAAAGAAATCGGAGGGAAAAGAGCTCCGCGGTGATTTTCTCCGATCCACCTGCCAAAAAAAAATCACTGCTGAGCTGGGAACCAGCCGGTGTGACAAAGAAGGGAGGGGAGAAAAAACAAGTTAAGAAAGGAGGAAAAGAGAAGAAGGAAAGGAGAAGAAGGAAAAGAGAAGGAAAAATTAAAAAGAAAGAAGAAAGAAGGATAAGAAAGACAAAAGAAGAAAGAAATAAGAAGAAAAAAAAAAAAGAAGAAAGAAGCTGCATGTGTCTTTGCTTTAAAATAGTCTATTTTGTCTGGGGAGGGAAGTTTCCTCAGCCTGATTTTCCCTTCGCACAGGGAGGATGCAGGCGGCAGGACGAGGAAGACACCCAGAGCTGGCACCTCAGGGTGACAGGGGTGCGGTGGCCTCAGCCCCCCCACACCTTGACGTGCCAGATTTGCCCTCAAGGCTGCG
>NW_010291509.1:5253-9808 GCF_000700745.2 Antrostomus carolinensis | reverse complement strand
GTGAAACCTCCACACTTGGACACATCTCCATGCAAAGATGGTTTCTACTTCTGTGTAAAGCTATTTCCTCAGTTAATCACAATGTATTCACATGTTAATTACGTCTTAATTCTTTGGTCACATTGCTCTTCTGGGAATTGTGGGCATAGGACTGTAATTATAGTAATAAAAGTACAATAATAAAAACTTGTTAAACATCACAAAATGCATTAACTAGAACTACAGCACGTTCCTCACGGCGCTTTGCATTTGGGGCTAAAATGGTATCGGTACCACACCAAAGTTTTAGCTGTCACTTGAGCAGCGCTTGAGGAGTGTCCAGGCTTTCTCTCCAAACCTCCCAAAGGCCAGTGTGATGGGGGTGGGCAAGAGACTGGGAGGGGACACAGGTGGGCCAGCTGAGCCACACTGACCAAGGGATATCCCACACCATAACGCTGTGCTCAGCAATGAGCGCTCAGGGAAAGGAAAAGAGGACATTTGAGGTTATGATGTTTGTCTGCCCACAAGTCTTCTCATCCTCTTTCCATTTTCTGCCCATGCCCCAGGAAAGGGCAGCAAGCAAGAGGCTGGATGTGTGTTTGCTGGCCAGGGTCAGCCCACCACAGATGTCTTGTGACAGAGTTTGGGCCACATTGTCCCCATGTCACATTCCTCTGTCCCTAGAGCATGTAGTCATCATCTACCCTAACCAGCACCCTTAGACCTTGGCAATGAAATGTCTACTCTGGAGGAGGCTCCTACAAACAACCCCGCAGGAAGAAAGGGTTGGTGTTGCCCAAATCACCAAGGGAAGCTACTATGCAGCATGAGGGACCAAGAAAAATGCCCAGGGCACATGCTACATGAAGACCACTCAGAGGAAACACGGTCCGTTTCCATCTGACTTTGACAACTCATCAGGGACATTTCATGACAGGCCCCAAATGAATGTTCCATCGAGGGTTCAGATGGACTGAAGAACAAGATAAATAGTAGCCTGAGGAAAATTCGGGAGCAGTGTGGACACAGATCAGCTTAGGGAAGAACTTCACTGCTTTGGGGGATCTGGCAGAGCACGGATCTCATGCCAGCAATCGGAGAACCACGACACAACTGCTGCTTGGTACAGGCACACCAGTGTCAGCTGCCAAAACATCAGCTGCTTCCTTCAGATACTTTTACTGAAATGACTGAGACACAAAGCACTAAGAATAAAATATATCAAGAATAACTCAACAAAGTGTAAAACCTTAAAAACTTGGGATGCAAGCATGATTCCTTACATAAGATGCCCAAACCCAAGGGTGCCATCTGTGTGACTGACATACGGAAATTTATTTTAGATTTACTTTCAAAAAGTTGCACAATTCGTTCTAAAAGGGACATGTACTTTGTAGAGCATGAATTATCTCAGATGTCTCCACTGGGCAGAAGACAGGAACTTTGTGGAAACAGAATTAATTACAGGTCTGATTTTCCTGTAATTATCTTTAGCCAAGATTTATCACACCTTGAAGATTAAACAGTAAAAATATATTTCAATACTGGTTGACTGAAAAAAGATAATTTCCTAGAATGCAAACAGAGTTCTCGTATTTAAACAGTTAAAATAGTGCTTTTTTTTTTTCCTTTACCTGTTGTCATGACAATTCCAGCAAGGACTTTCCTACGTGCATGTGGAGATGTGAAATTTTCTGTCAAATCACTGAATTTATCTACAACCAAGCGTGCAACAGCATCAGCTAAAACCTGTAGGATCACACAGAAACGCAAGTTAGAAAATTAAACCAATAATTTCAAAATTACAGCAGCATTAGATTATAAAGATTTGCACTTTTAAATGATTTGACACAATAAATTCAACGAATAGACACTGAGGCATCAGCAGTGTGTCCAGGAGGTGGCTGGGTCCAATTTTCGGGCATATTGAGCACTCACAGCTCTTTCTAAGTGGAAGCAGAACTCTGTGTGCTCCACATCTATTGTAACAGGGTCAGACAGCCCTAAGCCAAACATCAAAGTACCTAATGCTCATGATTGTTATGAACATTGGAGGCTTAGGAGAACAACTGGATAGACAGATAAGTCTGTGCTTTCATGCTCAAACCTCAAAACACATCATTTCAGTATCTTCCCCATTGAACCTGACAAGAACATTGAAGTGCAAAAACCAGGCTCCTCAAACCGGCACGTAAATCTCGTAGAACAATCCAATTCATTATCTAGCTATTAAATAAATACGAACAAATCTGTTTTCAACGTCGGTTAAACACTTTCTTCTTTCTCATTTTTACAAGACATAACCAATTTAAGAATGGAAAATATCAATGTACAGCCCAAAATAAGCGATCTCAAAATTAGGAAAGATTTACCTCTTTCACCTTCAGGAAAACTTGAACAATAACAGTCACAGCTTTATTGTCTCTTGCCAGCAAGGTCGGCAAGCACCATCGCTCAGGCTGTAAGGGGGGCTAACTTCTAATATTAAGGAAAACTTCCCAATACCAATCCTGCTCTTGTTGAACGATGGTTCAGTTCAGCGCTGCAGCTAATCTCACCTGCTGTTTTTAAGGCAGCTGGAACCGTAACATCTAGAGGAGATGAGTCAAGATCAAATTCTTGAATTTTCACCTGAAAAGAAACTGCAAACCAGGGCAATCTGTGCAACAGCATTGCTGGGCACAGATGATTTTTCCCAAAGGAGCAGCTGAGAAAGGTAAGTTACATGCTAGATGGTGTGATGAGTGGTCCCCAGGCTGGCAGGAGAGATGGGGCAGCTCATCCCCACCCACCTACCACCAGCACCATGACCGGCAGCCAGAGAGGAGAAGTGGACAGCCGGGGACGGAGCTCAGGTCCCTATCCTGGAGTGCCAGGCGTAAAGACTTTGATCCAATTGTCCATGTGTTGGCACCCAGCAGTATCCGAGATGTTCTGGGGTAACCACCTGGCCCACAGGTTGATGGACCAGAAGGACAAAGGTCCTGTGTCATATCTGCCAGTGCCATGCAGATGTCTTAGATAACCAAAAAGCATCCAACGTGGTGCTAAAACGGCATGTAAGCAACTACCTCGAGTCCAAAAGAACCTTGTGGCTGAGAGTCTTCTGCTTACAAACTGTCTTTAGGCTCTTGGTAATGGAAGAAGAACATCCCCTCTCACCCCTCCAAGCGGCCCAAGGCAATTCAACAGGTTTGATGGGCAGCAGTTTACAGAGCTTGGGGGCACCCACTTGAAATGGTACAAACTCTTGAACACAATCAGTTCTCAAAACAGACTGCCAGGCTCAAAAGGAAAGAGAGAAAAGAAAAAGAGGGTTTGAAGACTGCCAGCCTGATTCACCACCATTTTCTTAACAATGCTCATGAGAATCGACAGTCTAGAAAAACCGTGGAGGAGCTCTGAGGGTTAACCTCCTTCTGGAAAAGGAAGCAACAATTAAAGCTCATGTATCGTGAGTTCAGAGCTCGACAGCTTTTTACAGAACCTGACAGGAGACAGCGACCAGCAGTCAGTGGTGACTGAGGTCACATCTGCACCAAGCACTGGTCAGTTTTGCCACTGCACAACTTGGAGAGTCAGAAGGTTCTCAACATTGCAAATACAGATTTTCTCGATGCATTTGAATGGACTACAACTCAGAAACTCTTATCAACAGACGGAGAAAATTTCAGGAAGGCAGTTTTGCTCAGAGGAAAAAAGTTGAAAAAAATTTTCAAACAAGGTCTTTTTGCTGCTGGAACCAAAACTGTGTTCCAGTCTGTGCTCTGAGAGCACTATGACCACACAGTCTGCAACTAATTGTGCTAGTATTCACCTAATGCAGAAAGCTGAACTTTAAGAAAAATACACAAAAGAAAAATAATAAGTGACAGTTTGATTATCACCTTGGTTTTAGAAATGGAAAATTAATATACAAAAGGCTTAAATGATTAACGTCCCTGCAGCCATGTGCACAGATCACTGCAGGGACAAGTAACAGAGTCCCCATTCCAGGATTTTCTCCATAGCCTCACTCTATAATTATGGATATTGCTTCCCAGCTGCAAGTTTGATGCTCTCATTTCTGTAATATCTGTATTTTTCTGCTCTACCTTATATCATGATGTGCTGGACAGGAGAACACAGCTGGCAGCTGACAAGCTTCCAGGAAATGTAAAATCAAACTGAATGACATTGTGATGGAATATACCAGTGAAATACACTTCCCCAATAGGGATGGACCTGATCCACAAAAAAGAACACATGCTTCAGAGAGGCTTCAATGCCTGTGAGAAAGGCTTGCCATGCAGGTAATAAACAATATGGGTCACCTCTTCTCCAAAAAAAAGTGAGCGTGACTGGTAACTGGAGGAGTCTTCTCCAACACTGAACTACACAAAAATACAAAGTTCAGCACATACCAGAAATGGTGATTCCAAAATGCTGAAGCAAAACTGGTTGTCAAAGGTGAACATAGAGGAACACTTCTTCCAAGATCACCTAACACAGGTAACTTGCTACACAGATCACAGAATCACAGAGTGGTGGGGGTTGGAAGGGACCTCAGGAGATCATCCAGTCCAACCCCCCT
>NW_010291509.1:0-5222 GCF_000700745.2 Antrostomus carolinensis | reverse complement strand
CAGGAAAGTGTCCAGGTGGGTTTGAACATCTCCAGAGATGGAGACTCCACACCCTCTCTGGGCAGCCTGGTCCAGATGCTCAACCCACATGGCCAAACAGAGGCTAATCAACAGAGGCATGCGATCGCCCCTTCCCTGGGGAACCAGGGCTGACTTGAGGTTCTCATCAAGAGGCAGGAACTGAAACTGCCAGATGTTTTTGGGAAGAAACCCATGGCCCACTTAACTGCCAACACTGCAGGCGAAAAGGCTACTGGAACAGCGACTGGGTAGGATGCTTGCATACAGGGTAGACACATAAACTTTTTCCAAAAAGATTTTTTTTTCACATAATAAACAAAATGAGGGAACTATGGTGTTGGTGTACAAGCAAGAACATGGTGAGTCCCTCTGGGAAGATGTAAGCTGGCACAGAAGGATGGGAGGGGGCTGCATCTCAAACAGCGTGGAACTAAGCTGCTGGCAAGGAAACCTAAAAATGCTTGAATGAACATGAAGCCAGACGCTGAGGAGGACTGATAAGAAGGACTAAGCAGAACTCAAGCGAGACAAAACGACCACTAGAGAGGTGAACAATACAGCAGGAAATGTAGGGGGGGGGGGGGGAAATCACTGCCAGAAAACAGGCAGATTTATTTAAGATTTTTTAATTCTCTTTGACACCCAAATTGTGTGACAACAGGTGGGTGGTGAGGAATAAACATTATTAAATGTCTACAGATGTAGTTCCTAAGGTTTTGGTCTTCCATAAGAATACTTACCCAATAAATTAGAAGAATGATCCTTTTCTCGCAGGTGGTCTATTACATTAACACAGTTAAGAGTCACTAAGAGTACTGAGGAGATGGGAATAAGGCAGGCTACGAAAAGACCACTGCAGGAACAAGAGTTATTGGCCTAAAATTATGTCTGTGCTGTCCCCATCTCAAAACCAAGGACATGAACCTGTCTCCGCATCAAGATCAGGCCACTGATGGGCCTGGGTAGGGATCTTTCCCTTCTCATTCTGACTGTACTCCCTTTTATATAAATAAACATTAATTGGAACAGAAACTGAACTCGTGTCTCACCTTCCCAGTGAGTGCCCTAACATCTGACACGTGGTTTCTCTACCCCCGCTCCTGCATTAAATCATTATCCAAAGTTGGGTAATTCAGAAAAGGAAAGACCACAAATAGCTGGCAGTTTGCTCGTTGAAGCATGCGAGCTCAGTGCTATTTTGGGTGCGTTGTTCCTTCCCCTGATGAAGTTGTGGTGAACTCACTTCTTTTCTACAGACACACACAGACTGATTTCGGTTAATACAGATCTTGCAGCAATGTTGTAGCAGAACCCCCCCAACCATCCGTGTTTTAAAATATTCTGAAGTTGATGAAGTTCAGGTCTGTCTGGATCTGAAGGAAGACCTTGGTGGACCACAGAGACCACCCTAGATGAATGCTGGTGAGCACCCACGTGGTGGAACCAAAGGCAGTGGGAGCAGGACTCTGCGTGGGCTGAGAGCACCCAAGGGACCTGGCCCAAGTAAGACCTCCCCATCTTTTGTGCTCTCCTTGGATCTCCAGTGATCCTTCTCAAGCACAAATGTTCTCCCTCATCTTTATTTCTTCTCACCTTCATGGTTTAGGTCTTACTGAACTTTCATAAGCTGATGAGCAGTGGCAGCGCCCACAGTAGGTAAAATCAAGGTCTGTTATCTCTCCTCTGACTGTGACCAGCACACACAATTCAGAGAAGGTGTGAACATATCCAAGCTACTAAAACAGAGTAATTATTTTCTAGTGCTCCAAAGCTTCCTGTATTTCTTTAAAGGAACTGCTGCCTGGCTGTAGATTCTCTACCTGCTCATGGAAATGTACCTTTTACATTTCTGCCAATTCCACACTAATTATTCCATCATATTACTCATTAATAAACCCATCAACACACTCAGTATTCTCTTTCTGCCAGGTTTGAATCTGTTACATTCTTATTCTTCTGCATACACTAAGGAGCACACAGCAATAAACTGTGCAGAGCTCTTCAGTACCTCTGCAGAAGCAGCTTTCACATATCTCTGATCATTTTCATCATTAATGTCTTTCCTATATTGGAATTTATTTCTTTTTTCACAGTTCCCCCCACCTCAGGATGAATCAGGATTAACAGAGCACTTCAGGCAAAAGCACCCATTGCAGTATTGGTTCTCATTCCATTCCTTCTGCTAAACATTTCAGTGTCTGTCCACAATGATATACAGGATAAACTGAATTTGCAGCGCAATTAAGTGAACAATTAGCAGTATTCCCTCTAGTGGATTTTTGAAAATTAATTTCATCTGCAGCTACACTCTTTTATTTGTGTAGCTCAAGTCACTCTCTCTCACAATAGTCCAGCTTTCGCTAATCTAAATAACTCTATATTTAAGCTTCAGGATTTAAAATTCTAATTCTCTAATTTCCACCTCTTTGCACCCTGACTAAATAGCCGGCTTTTTAGGTAAACATTTTGAGGAAATTTGGGAAATATCATTACAAAGCCTAAAGATGATACCTCCACCAGCAGGTTCCTACTGTCTGATGGAAACCATTTCTACCAGCACTGCCAGCAGCTGGACCAGCAGATGTTATGGAAAGTCACCAAGTGCTGGCAAAGAGTGTGTTACTGGGACAGAGACCACTGTACTGGGGCAGACTGGGATTCATGCTGCTCGTTCAAAGCACGCAGGATGAGACTCTTTTTTTCTCCAACGCACACTTAAACAGGGGAACTTATTGCTACAAGGTGCTGCGGAAGCTAAAAGATCACAGAAGTTCAAGAAAGGGTTGAACTTCATGGGAGAAAAGAGCAATCCACCAAGGACCCTCAGATGGAAAGGCACCATTTCTGGCTCAGAAAAATCCTGGAGACACAATTTGCCGAAGGTTAGAGGCACATACTGGGGAGGTACCGCGACTAATATGCCCTTTTCTCAGCTGTTTTCAAGGCATTTGGTATTGGCCCGAGTGCTTCTTTTAGGGACAGCACCATCCCACCTTTGACAGAGGTGTGAGACCCCTCATGGCCCTGCTTGGGAAGCATCTAAGGGAAAAGAAAAAAAAGCAGAGAAAACAAGTCATCTCTGGGAGACTTGTCTCTGGGTCATAAAAGAGATCCAAAATGAAGAAAGAGGGAAGTCCAACAGAGCACCCACTGCTCCTGAGATGTCCAAAGATGTCCTTGTCCTATCCCCTGAGATATCGAAGGATGTCCTTGTCCCATATTCTGAGATATCCAAGAATGTCCTTGTCCTATATTCTGAGATGCCCAAGGATGTCCTTGTCCCATCTCCTGAGATGTCCAAGGCACTGCTCAGCAGCGGGACTGGTTCCACAAGTGGAGACAGCTTCAGTCAGCACCAGTAGCCCCTGCAAACCTCCTGCCTCCTAGTGCCAGGGCTGCCGGCAGAGATGTGGCACCAGGGACAGGATTACGTGTGAGAAGGAGCTTTGGCCTGGCCCAGCGTGGCTCTTGCTATGGTTGAGTGCTCAACAATACTCTTTCACCAAGAAATCAGATTTGGACTTTGTACCAAGAGTTTTCATAAACCTGGTCACACGGACTTCCACACTCCATCTAGAAACACGTGACCCCTTTGTTTTCAGAAGTCATTGTAAAAGACCATTCACATCTCACTGGCTTCTCCAGTTCTCATCACCTGCCAACTCTGCAGCCATGCACTTAAACTTTTTACTGACATTAATGGAAGCACGCTGAAATATGCCGTTTTCATACCCAGAAAAGAATGAAACTGGAAGGGGGCACATTTCAGAGCCCTGGGTATGTCCTGTGGCTTACTGCAGAATAGAGGAGACCCCTTCGCAGAGGGGTGGGAGGTGAAGTGAGGATGGCTATGCATTGACAAAGTGTAGCTCACCATAAAAATATTTTCTTTTTTTTTTTGGTGACCCAAGTCCCTGTAACGCAAGACTCACAACTCCTTCCACTTCAACACACTCGCTGCTAAGGCAATAAATGCACCAGGGTTGAATTTTTCAGCAGGGCGTTTTCACCTGCTGTGAGGGACATGGTGAGTGACTGACCGGCTTTAACTCCCTTTCCCAGCGAAGAGATTTTCCTCACCGCAGGCAACTTTGCTTCGTCCCTCACCAAAGGTCAAGCTGTAAGCGAGCAGATAAGTTTTGCAGAGACTGGTTTTAAAGGTATTAAACCACCAGATCAGCACCTCAATAACCTTCTCTCCAGACCGTAAGATTATACCTACACCCATTTGATAAGCTGATTTCTGATGTCAACTGCCCTTCTGTACCATGTGATAGCTTGCATCTCTATTTCCACATTTAATCTCTCCAGGGCACCTGCAGCAATCGGGAGGTGTGGGATCACGGGTACGTGTGTCAGTCGCTACACACAACCATCACCAGAGCAGGGATCATCTCTCCTCTCAACTCTTCCCGCTCTGTCGGTTTTTCTCATGAGGCAGCACAAATTAACACACCAGCTACAGGCAGGTTTTGAACTCAATTCCAACATCTTCATTGGCACAGCCACACCGCACTTTTCTTATTTCCACTAAGTGTTTGGTATTTGGATTTTTCCCCCCCTTGCGTGTTTCTAGCTTCCATTTTTTTCCAACCCAATTTGGTCTCTGGGTTATAACAAATTCTGTCCTCATTTACATCACTCCTGTACCCTCCAACGTTTGCGACTTCACCCACTTTAGGATTATCTCCAAATTTAACATCTTTACACACCCTGAGTAAAGACTTTGTAAAAAAAAAAATAAAACAACTGTGTTGGGTTTAGGGGGCATTTTTGTTAGTGGGGGAAGGGACTACAGTGATGGCCCCTGTGAGAAGCTTCGAGAAGCTCCCCTGGCTCCAAGGTGGACCTGCCTCCAGCCCAGGCTGAGTCAATTAGTGATAGAGAAACGATTCTGCAAATCCATATTTATGAGGGAAGAACTGGTTTGAAAAGAAAAAGGAGGAGAGAACCATCAGGAGAGACCACTGACTTGAACTAAAAAGACCATTGTCCTGAACAAAAAGAGCATCATTGCCATGAGGAAGGAGAAGCAGGGGAGACAGAGAACCTCAGACACCCAGGTCAGCAAGGAGAAGAGCAGGAGAAGGTCAGGGAGGTCCCCTGCAGCCCATGGGAGTTCAACACTGGAGCAGACACCCACGTGTAGACCATGGAGGACAGTATGTCAGAGCAGGAGACTGTGCCCAAGGGCAGGTGTG
>NW_010291508.1:0-2673 GCF_000700745.2 Antrostomus carolinensis | reverse complement strand
CCCCTACACTGCTCTCTAATAGATCATTTCCAAACCTATACTAGAACCTGGAGTTGTTCCTGCCCAGATGCAACAACCTACACTTGCCCTTGTTATATGAAAAAGCCAACTTGTTGATTTTCCAAGAAATCAGTAGCTTCTGCTCTGCCATACCTGCTCTTGTTCAGGCACTGGTATGGTAAATAAATGTATTTTTTATGATAAAACTTCAAAGGAACTGATGAAATCTCTTGCTTTAGGATACAAATCTCAACATCCCAGGGAGCTGCATCATCTTTTGTACCTTTTACAAGGAGAACGCAGCATTGCAGAATGCTGCCACAGTGCCCAGTGCCAAAGGGAAGAACCTATGGAGTGGGTGTCCAAGGTGTCCCAGCTCCAGCACAACTCAGTATGTTTATAATAGATTTGAATGATGGAACAGAGTATGCTTACTAAAATTGCTGCCGATACCAGGCTGGGATGGGCTGCAAGTACTTCGGACGCCAGGATTAGGATTCAAAATGATCTTGATAAATTGTAGAAATGGTCTGGAAAAAAAAAACAAAGAGAAAAAGAAAAAGACAGTTCAGGAATAATGAGTGAACAGTGCTGAGACAGGAATAATCAATGCCACGGTCACAAGGGAGATAAATAACAACTCCGAAATGATTTTTTTTTGGAAAAAGATCTCAGGATCACCATGGATAACAAACTCAACAGGAACTGAACACCATCATGTTGCTGCGATAAAACCCAACACAGAATCACAGAACAGTTTAGGTTGGAAGGAACCTTTCAAGGCCATCTAGTCCAACCCCCACTGCCAGGAGCAGGGACATCTCCAACCAGATCAGGTTGCTCAGAGCCCTGTCCAACCTGACCTTGAATGTTTCCAGGGATGGGACATCTACAACCTCTCTGGGCAACCTGGGCCAGTGTCTCACCACCCTCGTTGTAAATAATGCCTTATACCATCACACTGCCATACGTAGAGAAGTTTTCTGTTCACCAGACACACAGAGAACTTTTGGTTTATGCAGCACTACTAAAGTCCTGATATTAGATACTGCATTTCAATAAAATTTTAGAGGAAGTCCCAATGCAGACAACAAGAATGATCAGAGATTGAGATAGCAAAGACTGGAAAGACAGTGAAAAAATAACATTAATCTGGACTAAAGAGTAAAGATGCCAGGAGGACATCATAATGGTCTTCAAACACATAAAGAGAGTCACAAAAGAAAGGAATAAATTATCTTGTTGGCTTGTCAAGAGTAGCACAAGATGTCGTAGTCTTAAACTGCACCAAGGAATACAGGTTAGACACTAGGAAAAATTCCCTGACTAAGGGAAGAAAAGCACTGAGACAGAAATTCCAGGACAGCTGTGGACTCTCCAACACTTGGATCAGAAAAGTTAACGGACCGTCCATCAGGAAAGGGCTTGGAGGAGCTGGGTCTACCTTGAAGTCTCAATTTTCTTAGTTTCAAGGGGTAAAAAAAAACCTTAGGAAACAAACCAATGACTGACCAGCTGAACCTACGTAACCCAACTGTTAATAATTAACTACATTATGATAGTTGAGGCCATGGCCCCATCCACCATGTGATCCATACAGGCAGCCCATCTTCCCCAACTGCTGTCTATCTATGCCAGCCAGGGAGGGGAAAGAGGTATTATTCTGTCAATATTTTGGAGAAGAAACAGAGACTTGAAGAGACCAAGCCACATGCCAATGTCATACAGAAGATATTCCACATTAAAAGAAGAGCCCTGTCCAGTGGTGTCATCTCAAAATGACCCTTCTACTTGGGGAAATGTTAAAGTATATTCAATTGAGGTCTTGCTCAAATCTTTGCAAATGCCCTGCTTGCGGCAGGATATAGTAGGACATGAGAATAGTTTTATTTTTAACAAATCTGCCTCCCCACATGGCATGCAAAATATTTGTACGCAGCTGAAAGGCTGCAACATCAATGCTCTGAGCACTAATTTCTCATTTGAAGTCACCTGCGCAGAGTAAGGATGGGGCTGGAGGGCAGGAGCTTGGTGGCTAATGAGTGAAAGCAAATATTTTTAGTCATTTTCATGGGGTGCAGGAATAGACTGACAATAATCTGCTCCCCCAGTCTGGCAGGTTGCTGATGGACACAGCAAAGGCTGCAACAGGCATAGAATCATAGAATGGTTTGGGTTGGAAAGGATCCTCAAAGGTCATCTAGTCCAACCCCCCTGCAGTGAGCAGGGACATCTTCACTAGAGCAGGTTGCTCAGAGCCCCATCAAGCCTGACCTTGAATATCTCCAGGGATGGGGCCTCCACTACCTCTCTGGGCAACCTGTTCCAATGATCCATCACCCTCATATTGAAGAACTTTTTCCTAATATCCAACCTAAATCGACCCTTTTCTAGTTTAAAACCATCACCCCTTGTCCTATTGCTACGTGCCCTCATGAGCAGTTCTTCCCCAGCTTTCTTGTAGGCACCTTTCAGGTACTGGGAGTCTGCTATAGGGTCTTACCTGGGCTGGCAAAGGGTCTTGCAACATCCTTCAAGTTGCTGAGGGACAGTGTGGTCCAGGCTCACCACCAAGCCCCAGGATCTTCCCTCTGCACACCCAGTGAGCAGGCAGTCTCTGCTCTGGGCAGAGATCTTCACCAACGATTTCAAGAAACCAAAATGGGCTCAATT
>NW_010291507.1:15372-19080 GCF_000700745.2 Antrostomus carolinensis | reverse complement strand
CCCCAAAAAAAAAGACAATTATTTGGAAGTTGTCCCAATAAAACACGTAATGAGTGGGCCAGCCCAGACTCTGTCTGCCAGGGTGTCACACCTTTCCCTCCTTTGCAACAGGTTTAAGGTTTTGACCTTTTGGCTGATGGTTGGTGAAAGGCACTGAGCACTGGAAATGCTCAGTGCCTGTAGGACAGGAGCTTTGGAGGCTTTCATACCTCAGCATTGCTCCAGAGTAAGCACACCACAAATGCAAACCTCTGAGTCTCCCTTCTTTACAGTGTGGTGCTTCATGCAGCTTCTGACAGCCACTGGTAATCGCCAGAGCAGCAATCCCTCCCCTCCCTCCACCTGGATTTTGTCCTGGGTAGCTCAGAGGGGCTGGAGAAGCTGGATCAGCTCAGTGCCTGGTCTCCAAATGCCATACCCAGCACCAGCTCTCCTACTGTGCCTGCTACAAGCTCAGCTTTGCCCAGCACCTTCTGCCCTGTAACCACGTCTCCAGTGAGCAGACACGTCCCCAGGAAGGAGGGAGCTGCACGGTGGTCCTGCCACCCTCACTCAGTGTGGCATGGCCAGGCGCAGTGAGCGTGGCATGACCAAGGCCATGAGTCTGCTCCAGAGACCTGGCTGGAGCCTCTGGCCCATGGTCCCCTGTGCAGGACCCACAAAACCCCTCATGTGAGCTCCCTCAGGCTGCCTTGCACCCTCTGGGGCAGGGCTGAGCTCAATGCCAGGCGTGTCCCTCCAGGCCCACAGCTCAGAGCTGTTTCTGCCCACGTTGGTGCAGGGATGGCCGGGAGGAACCAGTCCTCACCCAGGAAACGGGGCAGGGACAGCTCGGCACAAACAGCATGGCAAGGTCTGTGCAAGGAGGAGCTGGCAGGGGTGTGGTGCCAAGCACCAGGCAGAGGAAATCAGACTGGTTTGAAACCCAACATGAGCACGGCAGAGGAAGGACAAACAACACACGTCCCTGCAGTCAGTGCTGCCTGGCTGGGGCAGGGGCAATGCCCTCACTGGCAGCCGGGCTGGTGCTGCTGCACCCTGTCTAGAGAGCATCAATTTATCCCAAGCTCTGCTGCTTACCATCCTGTGCATCGCTTCCTCCACCTGCTGTTTTTTTTTCCTCCCTGCCTGTTCTTCAGAAGAACACCAGGCGGTTTGGGGCAGAGAACTGCTGTCTGGTTTCTGTTGCCTGCAGCATTGCCGGGCCCTGGTACTGCTGAGCCACTGGCAAGAGCTAAACTCAAACGGTGCTGGGCGTCTGGGCTCACTGCTGTAGCTCAGCACCACTGGGATCCAGGAGAAAGCCAGACCTTGGCAGAAGGTTACTGCAGAACACAGCCTCATGGAGAGAGCTGCTGCTCGGGAGAGAAACAAAATATCAGAACGCAGAGGGAGCCCTGCCTGCATTTGGGAGTAATGTTTTAATCAAACAAAAGCCCTGTTGCCCAAAGACTGGCATGCAGGATAGCCCGTGCTCCCAGACCTCCCTGCCCAAGGTAGTCCAGCCCTGCCATGAGCCCATGGCTCTTCTGATGTGCTGCAGACTCCTCGAGGTGGTAAGAGAGGGATATGTTTATCTGTTGGTTTGTTTATACCTACACACATACTTTGATTTTATTTCCAGGAACTGTTTCAGGGGTTTTCCATTCTCATACCGCAGCTCTCCCTCAAATGCCCTCCTCCCAGCAATGCAGACTAACTGGCAGAGCAGCCTCGGTGCCCTCCTGGGACACTTGCCCTGTCAGCTTGCCCGTGTGCCACCAGCATGGGTACCCTGCTGTCAGCTTGCTCAGAGTCCCCCAGCTTCAAGCCCTGACTGGGAGCAATGAGGACTGGCCCCAGCAGACAGGGGCTGGGAGAGACAAGGCTGCCACCTCCTCTGTGGCCCCTCTCTGCTGTGGCTGTCCCCAGCCCCTCCCGATGCTCCTGAGCTGGAACAGAGTCCCGAGTTGTTGAAAGTCTGTGAGCATGGAAAAGATGTCCTTCCAGTATGCAACATGCAACCCCTCCTGAGCCGAGCAGACACTTCACACAGCATTAACCCCAACAGATTCATGCTTTGCTGCGGGCACACAACTGCCCAGACCAGCCCCAGGGAGAGAGGAACAAGGCAGCAAACTGGGACAACCTGGCAGTGGGGAAAATTAAGGTAGATAAGGGGTAGGAAGTGCAATCAGCAAGAACAACTTTAAACAACACAGGACTGTATGGCACAGCTCCCTCTGAGCTTGCAGCCCAAGAGTCAGGCAGCTCTTCATACAAAGAACAGTCTCAGCTGCCATCACAGGACACACTTGGGCAGCTGGAGGCCCGAAGCTCAGAAGGAAGGAGCAGACAACCTCTGGGTAAGGCAGTGTGAGAGCCAGGAATAGGAAGAGGGCAGGTGTCCTGAGCCCCAGGTCCATGCCCTTGACACAAAGATTGGGTCACCTCTTTGAAACAGGGTCACCTGGGGCGGCCCACTGGTGGTTTCTGTTCAGGACTACAGGGCCAGGAAGGGACCAGTGCAGCAGGACTGGTGTGCAGTTTAGCATTTAACCAAATCACGCTTTGCTGGGGGTAAGGCTAAGACAGCAATTGCAGCCTGGTTTGCAGGCAATTTCAGATGAGGGAAGAGAAAAACCAGTGCAAGGTGAGATGAATGCTTCCCTTGGTCCCATTTGAACAGTTGTGCCAGCTGCAGAGTGGAAACCATAGAGGGCAAAGAGAATCTGCAGTCACTGTGGTTGCCAACAAAGCATGAAGTGACCTGACCATGCCTGGGAGCAAGTAGCATGAGCTACTGAAGGTAAAGGATGAGACTGCCTGACTGCCAGAGCTCAAAGACACCATGCTTTGAAGCAGGTGGACGTGACTTGTCCTGCAGCCAAACTGCAGGAGAAATGCTAAATCACACCTCAGAAATACTCTAGGACACCTCTCCTGGTCAGCATCCCTGCGGCTTTGGGACTGTGCCACACCAGGCTCTCTCTGCCGTGGCCCTTCTTGTCCTGCTCTATCACTCATCAATCGCAGCCTCTGGGCACGTGGGGCATGTGATCAGGCCGGGGCAGCAGAGATGCAGATAGACCTGCTGGGATGCTGCACGGCTCCGATTAGCACAATCAGGCCATCGCACATGGTTTCCTGGCTGCTTGGTACAGCTGCTCCCAGGGTATAAAACCAGCCCTTGGGCACTAGGAGACTCAGACTTCCACCCACCTTGGAAGGAGTGTCCAGCTGTGGGAAGAGATGTGCCAGCCCCAGCCGCTGCTGACCCTGCTGCTCCTGCTTTCCTGCCCGTGGGCCAACGCCAGTAAGCTGGGGTGCCGCAAGCTGCTGCGAGTGAGACTGCTGATCTGGGCTCTGACCTCAGCAGCCACCAGCTCATCCTGCGCTGGGATGTCTTGCAGGTGCTCTACGGGGTCAGATTGTGGGGGGCCACGAGGCTCAGCCCCACTCCCACCCTTACATGGCATACCTGAAGGTAGGGATGTTCGCCTGCGGAGGCTTCCTGGTGGCCCCTGACTGGGTGATGACAGCTGCACACTGCATGGGGTGAGTACTTCATACAGGAGTTTTATCCCCTTCTTCCTTCCCTAACCTGTGAGGTCCATCACTGTAGTAATTTTGGAGTAGGTTCTTCTTCCTCCTGTGCTGAGCAGCTCTCTCCACCTGCCTGCAAAAGGGGAGGGACGCAGGTGAGAACCAACCTGTTTTCCCCATTCT
>NW_010291507.1:13003-15354 GCF_000700745.2 Antrostomus carolinensis | reverse complement strand
GGAATGCCACAGTCATCTTGGGGGCTCACAACATCCACGAACCAGAAACAACCCAGCAGATCCGGGGAGTTCTCAGATACCACCAGCACCCTGAATACGACCCTGACACCGTGTCTAATGACATCATGCTGCTCAAGGCAAGGCAGTCCTGCAGCAGGCAGGGGGTTGGAGGGCAGAGTGGGGCTGTGGATCTAGCAAGGTCTGGGCAGAGCACGTTCTTGCTGTTACCTCCTTCTGCAAATCAACTGCTTCTGCCTCTGCCCATGAGTGCTGGAGGAAGGCAGGAATGGGAAGGACCAGGGTGGGAACCATGGGCAGGGCTTGGAGCCACATGCCCTATTCGTAGCAGCTCCCCAGAGTCTGCAGTGCATTATGTCCTGCTAGACCTCCCCTACCTTTGTGCACAAAGTGTCCTTCAGCTGTTATTCTCATAGCCTTCTACAAAAACCTTGCTTTCTCCCAGCTGACAGCGAAGGCCACTCTCAATGACTATGTCAAGACCATTCCACTGCCCAAGACCAGCAGCGACCTCCCCACAGGCACCAAGTGCAGCATAGCTGGGTGGGGCCTGATTGATGACGACCAGGTGACCAACAAGCTCTTTGAAACCAAAGTCTCCATCTACAGCCGCAGGAAATGCATCCGCTTCTATCCGCATCTCAACACCGGCATGGTCTGTGCTGGCAGCTTCCATGAGCTCAGGGATTCCAGCCAGGTATGGGCTGCTGATGGGCTGGGGGCTTGGCCATGGGGCAGGTGGGCTCTCTGGGAGCAGGGGCTGCTGCTGCCACAGACTTAACTCGTTCCCAGGAGAGGTCACAAGCATTTGATTTGTAGCTTCCATGTGGACTCGCTGTCTGGATGCCCTGACACCAAGTCCATGCGCAGTCCCCAGGGGTAGAGCCCCAACTCCCCTGCTCTGTTCAGCTCCTCCGGCTTGGTGGGCGTGTGGGCAGGAGCAGAGCTGCAGATCCGGAGCAGAGGTGCAGCCCTCATGGCAGTGCCTGGGCAGGAGGGGAACCAAGGTGAAACCTGTTCCCATAGGGAAGAGGCCTCCAAAACCAGTCTCTCATCTGTCTTCAGGGAGATTCTGGTGGGCCCCTGGTATGCAATAAGGTGGCACAAGGCATCGTTTCCTTTGGGTACAACAACCCACCCGGGGTCTACACTCGCATCTCCAACTACCTGCGGTGGATCAAAAAAATAATGAAGAAATAGCAGCAGCGGCACTTGCTTCAGCATTGGTGTGGCCCTGGAGACTGCACCTGAGTGACCTGATCAGTGCACACAAGGGTCCCCTTCTGTCTCTTCTGAGGCTGCTGACTGTCCCATTCCCTGCCCGTCTCAGGCAGCCAGTTCAAGGCCATGTTACATCACCCTGGCAGAAGCAGGGATCATCCCAGATGGCCCCAGAAAGAGGCTGTGCACCAACAGACCCCGCTTCCTTCAGAGATAACCCTGTCCCTGCTTGAACCTTGCTGCATGTAAAACACCCACAGTAAACTCAGAGCTGCATTTTCCAGAGTATGTTTTCTTTCTCGTGCCTTGCCCCAGGGAGAAGGGAGGGAGGGTCTAGCTGGTGAAAGTGAGAGATCAACCTCTTGGGACAGAGGCACTCATAGCTCTGCATCCACTGAATTGCTGGCAGGCTTGGAGGACAAGAGTGACGGGTGCCCTTCCTGGGGTCATGGGGTTGAGTGTGTTGCAGGCAGAGAAACTGCCCAGAAATGGGCTGGGAAAAGTGATGTGCACACGCACCATTCACCAACTTCAGCAATGTCACCACCCTGCCTGAGAGCAGCTGACAGCCAGGATGTGGTGTGTTAGCAGGCACCAAGGGTCAAAAGCCACCATTGCCTGCGAAGCAATGACTGTCCCCTCTGCAGGGACCTCGTACCTGGGTGATGTTGCACTCTAGGACACAGGGCAGCCAAGGCAGCAGGCTGGGTCACACGGGAAACCAAGATAATCTTTTCAGCTATCTTAGCTGTAAGAAGCTCCAGCAGGTGAAGGGAGCCGGACTTTTTGTGGATTGTGCTGTTTCTGCTCCGCCTTGGGCATAGGGCAGGTGGCAACCGAGGTCCCAGGGACAGGTCTTTAGGATCCCGGAGCAGAGACTTACTCTTAAGTCCCAGCTGTTCCACACCAGTGCTTTCAGGCTTTGCCTCTGCCATCCTCCAGCAGCCACAGTCCTCCGTCTCCTGAACAGCAAAATTATGTTCTAGTTAAAGACATTGAAACAGTCTCTAAAAGGGCTGACAAAGGACCACGGTTCACAAAGGTGCCTGACCCCATGCCACTTCCTTCTTTCCTGCCATGCCAACTGTAGTGGAAGTCCCCAGCTCTTTCCC
>NW_010291507.1:9848-12971 GCF_000700745.2 Antrostomus carolinensis | reverse complement strand
AGAGGCCAGTTCTAGCTGGGAGCTCTCTGCCTTAGAGCTTGTTGTCATGTTTCTGTCCCTCTCAGGAAGGCAAGCCCAGCCCCAGCAGTACAGTGTAAGCAGAGACTGTTCCAGCAATAGCACAAGACAAAAGGGCTTCTGACTCTCCCCTCAGCCAGGTGATGTGCAGAGGTGAGCTTCTCCTCTTCGCAAAGGATGCTCCAGCACTGTTTTGAGACAGCCCCTGCACCACAGCCTGAAAAGCTTGTGCCAGCCCCTCCTTCCATGGCCTGCACTGGGTGTAAAGCAACCTGTGTAAACTCTCGAGCCCCAGCTAGTTCCTGATGGCATCTCTCATACACAGATAGGAGAGCGACAGACACTTTCCTGGAGGAGATGACAAGGGGCAGAGACAGTGCATTGGTAAATAACGGAGCTGCAGAACTCCCCAGTGCAGGACAATAGGTGTCTGTACAAGTTCAAGAGGAGACTGGACTGGTTTGTGGCAAGAAAACACAGCAGGGAATGTTACATACACAGAAACTGCACGCGAGTCAAGGGAACAGGATGCCTGCCCTGTTCTCACAGTCCTTCCGAAGCTCCCACTAGTCACCTCTCTCAGAGGGAGGAGATGGCCTGCAGTCCAGCCCTGGATGTCTGCTCTTATCTTCTCCCTGTTCTTGCCTGGGACAAGGGAAAATACCTCACCTCTGCCTTCAGCACCCATGCCACCCTGGGGAAACTGAGAAAGGTCCATGGTTTGGGCTTCTGCTAAGGCTGCTATCAGCTAGGAAATCTGCATGTGAAAAGGGTGCAACTGCTTATCTGCATAATACCAATCTCTGTCACGGCAGGGTTTTCCTTGAAGCTCCAGCTGCTGCAGTCTTTGCACGAGAATGGCAGCTTTTAGCTTAAAAATGGGTTTTTTCTCTGTGGCACTGGGGGCAGAGAGGAAAGCAAATTTACTGGCAGTCAGTGAGGTGAGTCAAGGACTTGTCAGCCCCATTTCGTCACAGCCGATGGAAGGAACCGCTGCTGGCGTGAGCGCAGAGATGTGCCCATCTTCCACCTTTCGATGGAGTCTGTGCACTGGTGCCAGTGGGGAGGCAAGGGGACATCCTGGGGGCCAGGGGGGAGCGTGTTCAGCGATGTGCCACCAGCTCTTCCTCCAGCATGGTCCCTCTGACCATGAGCTGGAGGAGGAGGAGGTGCAGGCACCGCGGGGCCTGCTCCAGGGATGACAGATCCCCGCCATGCACGGCAGAAAGGTACCTGGCACTTGTTTGCTATTGAAAAATCCCTCCCTGCCAGGGTAGGGGCAGCACTGGCTGTGACACGCTTGGACGTGCCCCTTCCCAGAAAAACAAGACCAGCTTCAGGGAGACGTGTCGTCAGGATAGCTCTAGCCAGTGAAGGGGCAGAGTCCCAAACCTGCATTCCTGTCTCCTGCCACTCTCAACACATCAGAGGGAAAGTGAGCCCCTGGCCCAGGGTCACTGAAGTGTCCTCCTGTCTTCTCTCACACTGGCTGGTAAGAGACAGTCAACGCCCCAATTCAATGGTGAACGACTACATCTGGAAAGAAACACCTGAAATGGTGTCTTTTGCTGTACAAAGCAGACTCCTGAGTCAGCAGCTGATGCTGGTGCAGAAGAGAGATGTCATGGCAAAAGCAGCCGTCGTGCTGCTGTGGGCCACGCTCATGACGCTGCCATAACAATTTCTTGCCCTCAAACAGCCATGACCAGGGTGGTGTTATAAATGCACTCACACCAACTTTGCTCTACTAGCCAGAAAGAGCAGGAGGGTCCTCAACTGCCACAGCACGGTCTTTGGAACTGGTACATACAGTGAAAGAAATCTTGTTCTCATGGGGCTCATGATAAAAATCAAGAGTTTGCAGGTACCCAACAGCAAATATGAGCTGCAAGGGAAGAGCACACTGGCAGGCAAAGTGATGAGGGTGGGTGTGCTCCCTACAGCTTCCAGCTCAAAGGCAATGGCTCTAGGTTTAGAAGGATGTCAGATACCCCAGGTCAGGCCCAAGCTGAAGGTGGGTTGATGCCCAAGGCTAATGCTGACTGAATTCCCCTCTCAGATCGCTGAGGCATGCAATTTGCAGATAGATTAATCAGATGAGTCTGACTTCTGTGGTTTTCCTGGTGTCTAGTCTCAGGCTATAAAATGTTGCTGGGAGCAGGAAGAGACCCCAGCTGCAGCCTCACCTCCAAGGGATCCACTGAAGCTGAGAACGCCATGATGAAGCACCTGCAGAAGCAGCTCCTGCTCTCCCTCCTGCTGGTGACCTGCCCCCCGGCTGAAGCCAGTAAGTAGAGTGGCCTGGAAGTGAGGAGAGGGCTGGGGAAGGAAGAATCCCAGACAGCATGTCCGGTGCTGTGTCATAGAATCACAGACTGGTTTGGGTTGGAAGGGACCTTAAAGCTCATCCAGTTCCAACCCCCCTGCCAGCAGCAGGGACACCTTCCACTAGACCAGGTTGCTCAAAGCCTCATCCAGCCTGGCCTTCAACACTTCCAGGGAGGAGCAGCCACAGCTTCTCTGGGCAACCTGGGCCAGTGTCTGACCACCCTCACAGTGAAGAATTTCTTCCTAATATTTAATCTAAACCTCCCCTCTTTCAGTTTAAAGCCGTTTCCCCTTGTTCTGTCATTAACTGCCCTTGTAAAAAGTCCCTCCCCAGCTTTCTTGTAGCCCCTTCAGGTACTGGGAGGCCACTAGAAGGTTTCCCCAGAGCCTTCTCTTCTCCAGAACAGCCCCAACTCTCTCAGCCTGTCCTCACAGCAGAGCTGCTCCAACCCTCAGATCATCCTCGTGGCCTCCTCTGGACTCATTCTAACTGGTCCATGTCCCTCACCCTCAGTCCCACCCATTGCAGATTATTCCTGGAATCAGGTGGAGGGAGGAGGTGAAGCCAGGACCCGCTCCACGCCGTACGTGGCCTTTCTGCAAGGAAAGAACAACCATTTCTGTGGAGGCTTCTTAGTGGCCCCGAACTGGGTGATGACAGCAGCTCAGTGCTTCGCGTAAGTTGTTGTTATGTTCGTTCAGCAGCTGGTGATGGTCGCACTGCCGTGATCCAGGTAACATCTCCTGGATGCTGGATGGAGGTCTAACAGTTTGAGC
>NW_010291507.1:8100-9821 GCF_000700745.2 Antrostomus carolinensis | reverse complement strand
GGAAGGAGTGCAGGCTGCAGTGCTGGGACAGGGCAAGGCAGTGGGGGCTGGCACCAAAGCAGCAAGGGTGTGTCTGCAGCTCTCCTTCGAGCCATCTTCCCCCATGTCCCTCCCCAGCCTACCTTCAGATACTTACCTTTATTTTTTATTCCCCCTGCATGACTCATTCTTCCTGGACATCAACAATGAGAATTCAGACTGGCTTCTTCCCCCGCTGTCACTGACCTGCTAGCATGGCAGGGATTGCTTGTGTCAGGCTTTGCCCTTTCTACCACCAAAGACCTCCAAGACTGTTATCAGAATTATTTCTTATGAGCAGCTGCTTGCCCAGCTCTCTTCCATCCCTCCAGCTGGAGAAACTGGGGCATGGACAGGCAAAGAGGCCTTTTCTGGATGCGCACGGCTCCGGGTGTAGCTACCACACTCCTCAGGGCTGATAGCTCTGCCCTCGTGCCAGTAACCCAGGCTCAGGGCCAGTCCCCCCATCTGAGCAGCAGCAAAGAGGATCAGCAGAACCTGGCAGCCTGGATGCCCAAGTCCCACCTGCTAGATTGAGGGGACTCCTACCTGCACCCGGGATCCCTCCTGATTTTCCTAATGCATCCCCTTCTGCAGATGTAGAGGCCAGTAAAGGTACATTGGCCCAAAGCAGGGTCCTCATTTAGAAATCCCTCCTTGGTGTCATGGACTTCCATGGGCCTACGAAGCCTGGACCAACAGTCCACATATCTTAGTAGACAGCAGTAGCACTGGATCAAATCCACTCAGCTCCAGAGGTGAAGTAGCCCTTGCAGAGCTCCAGCCTGTCAGATGGGAACTTGCTCTGCCTCTTGGCTGGGTTGATTCACTGACAGAGCTTCTTGCTCCCACCATCCTTCCTTAAAGCCCAGCCAGTCTCTCCTGGCCATGCCCCTGGGAGATGTGCCTCAGTGTTATCAAGGAAGACAGGAGAAAGCTAATTACATACACTGTGCTTGATTTGACCAGACACAAACCTCTGACTGTCATCCTTGGAGCCCGCACAATCCAGAGGAGAGAGGAAAGCTGGCAAACATTTGAAGTCCAAGAGTATCACTGCCACCCAGACTTCATGACTCCTAAGAAGGGAAATGACATCCTCTTGCTGAAGGTAACTGCCTGCCTGGGACACCTGCATGGTCCTGTCTGCCCAGTGTGCAGGGCTGAGCTGTCACCCTGGAGCGGGAGGGGACAACTTTCGTCACAGAGCATTTACAGACCAAGCACTCATTTCTGTATTTTCTGTCCCCTCGCCCAGCTGAAAGGCAATGCCACCAGCAACAGCTACGTTAGAACCATTTCCTTTGAGAAATCCAAAGTCCTTGGTGGGACTGCATGCAGCATAGCCGGCTGGGGCTACAAAACATCTGTTGCCACGTTACGTGAAGCTACCATCACCATCATCAAACAAAGGGACTGCCTCAGCCACTACCCTGGACTTGCTGACAACCTGATTTGTGGCCGCAGTGAATCTGCTGGGGTACCTGAAAAGGTCAGTCTCTAACTTAAGGAGTAGAAGGCTGCAGGGGAGGTTTCAGCCAGGTGCTGGGCACAAACCTGATCTGGGCTAAAAAACTTCACTGAAAAGGTACTAAAATTGCTTCTTGTCCCCTCACTCTCCTCCCTAACCCCCTGCCAGTCCACACTTCCTCACCAGCGTACCTCTCTCTTGCTGTCCAGGCACAAGAAGTGCCCTGGGTCTT
>NW_010291507.1:6094-8068 GCF_000700745.2 Antrostomus carolinensis | reverse complement strand
CACCCTTACACTCAGCCCTGGGCGAAGCAGGAGGGACAAGGGGATCCTTGTCTTCCCATAGCAGAGGACCTAGGAGTCTGCAACAGCACACAGGACAACTGCTTGGCAGAAGAGGGGTTTGCCCTAAATCCCATAGCTGGTCTGAATGCATTTTGCAGCACTCTGCAGCCAGCAGAAGGGCAGAAATGAAGTGATACTTTAAGCTTCAGCTTTTGCCCAGCTGTAGTTGTGCTGGGTCCCAGACAAAACTACCAATGATCTCTTTTGGACCCAGACCTATCCACATCCACTGCAGGTTCAAGCCTCTCCTGGGGAAGCTCTGTCCTGATATTTGCAGCCTCCCAGTTCTTTGAAAATGCACCTTTTTGCTGGGGAACCCACATAAATCAACACTGATCTCTCTCCCCCATTTTACAGGGTGATACTGGGGATCCACTCGTCTGCAACAACAAAGCCTATGGCATCTTCTCCTATAGGCACAACAATTGGCCCGGTTTCTACACACACATTGCTCCTTACCTTCCCTGGGTCAACAGTGTCATGAAGTCAGCATGACCCTACTCACCCTCCAGCTGCTGCCCCATGCTCACCTGCTTTTACTTCCTTTCTCCCTGGGAAACATCTTCCACTGATCCTCACGGACATGGCAAGGACTTCTCTCTGGCAAAGCCAAACTATGGCAGCAGGGGACTTGGCACAGAGATTGCACCACAACTGCATTTGTCCCCTGTGCCAGCTGGGGAGCTCCCCTTTACACAGTGCACGCTCCCACACTGCTGCTCGGATTTACCCCTTGGTCAAGCTGCTTGTGACTCCAGCTGTAGAAGGGAAGCAGCAGGACAGCCCTGAGTGCGGTAACAGCAGCTGTTGGGATGTCTGCTGCCCTTTGGGGAAAGCTGTACAATTAGACTGGCAGGATCCAAAGAGCAGCCTCCTCCCTGCCCCCTACATTTGTGACACAGGATGCCTGGGTCTCCTTTGCCCAAGCCCTGGAGCAAGAGGGTTGCCCCAGATGAGACTTTCAGCTCCTGCTTCACTACTGCCGCTGCTGTCCCCTCTGAAACCTGCTGCCTCCTTTCTCCCCTCTTGCTGTAGCTCCTGTGTTGTAAGAATACATAAAAACAATAAATTGCATCTGCATTCAAGAGGCTTTTTTCCTGCTTTGATTTGGATTTCTCTCGGACACTGGCTCCAGTCCTGAACAGCTCAGAAGAAAGTCACTGCTCAAACAGCTGAGTCCCAAGATGGGAGTTTCTACCCTAACCAGTGGCATCCATTTTCTGTCCCACCTAAACCCCCAGAATAGGTGTTAAGCCTGGTTTTCAGCCTCCTGTCCCCAGTGTGGAGTGTTCAGTCACCTCAGATGGTAATCAGTCACCTCATGGCAGGGGGAGCAGGGAGGAAGGAGCTGCACAGGGAGAGGGGGACACTGAGCACAAGGGGTTCCCAGGGAGCACTGGCCGCAGTGTTGCCCTGGGGCAGAATTAGCCCATCTCACCCCAGGGCAGCTGCCTGCAGAGCAAAGTCGGGGACAGAGCCGAGCCCCCAGCCCCTGCAGTGGTCCCCAGGTCAGGACCCCAGAGCTGCAACCACCCAACACAGGAGAAAATCTGAGCCTGCACCCACAAACAAACACCTCGCTCTCCTCGATGCCGTGTTTCCTCTGCCTTTAACTACCACTGCACACTTCAGGGTCTACAGAGACCCCGCTCACCAGGCAAGGAGCAACAGAACTCGAGTCTTCAGAGATGAGAGAGACCTGACAGGAGTTTGCCAAGCTGAGATGGGAGCTTGATTCATAGCCCAGCCCGTGGGTTTGCGCCAGGAACAGAAAAAGCAGTTGGACAGCTGAAGACTTTTGAGCAACCATTAGAGAAAAATGGGGTAAAGCCCACCTCTCATTATTAGAGGTATTCGGGTAGTTCTGTAGCACATAGTGGTTTTGAACTTGACAACATTTCCATTCTTCTAACT
>NW_010291507.1:0-6070 GCF_000700745.2 Antrostomus carolinensis | reverse complement strand
GGGGGAAAGCTGCTTAAAGTGCTGTTTTATGTGCACACAGTGCCCTCTTTGGGATAGCAAGAGCACGTGTCCTTCAAGGTTCTGTCTATAAACAATTTCTGAATTGATCCAAAAAAAACCCCTTACCTCTAAAAAACCTTTTTTTCGACAAAGTGTAAGATTGCAGTTTGGAAGTAAATTCGTGGCTAAGCTGAGAAAGGCACCTCTCACCCACAGGGTTCTTGACATTTAATCTCCTCCGAATCGAGCGTTGCAAAGCTGACATTGAGCTGAGGCTTCTTTTCTAATCAGGCTGCCAAACCCTTTCCAGAATTCCAAGGATGTTCTCATCCTACATCACCTCTGCTTTGCACAGAGCCTCACTGAAGCTATCAGCGCTTTGCAATATTAGAGATTTAAGGTCTGAGCCCCTGGGAAGGGAGTATCCGAACCAGCACAGCAGGAGAGACCTGCCTTTTCCATGCTTAATACCAACACCATTTATTTCCATGGCCAGGAGCTATAGATACAGACCTGAGGAGTGGCCAGTGGCAACAGGTAATAGCACCTGCCTGGGCATGCAGAACAGCCCCCAGGCTGCATCTGTAGTCCCTGCTGAGCCACATCTCATTCCATCTTGGGAGCTGGGTTACCCAGAAGCTTTCACTCCGCCCAAATCCTGAGTCTTGTCATACACTCCAGTCTGGGAGACACAAAAACTCTTCAGAAGCCACAAGTTCTCAACCCACGAGGGTATAGATGTTACAAAAATTGCTTGTAGAGGCTTAAATTCCTCACCGGACTGCATTCTAGAAGATAAAACAGCTCTCTCTTCTTCTGCATGGATTTTTTTAATATGAAAAAGATGAAAACTGATTTCCTTAATGTCCGGGTCTACCTCTGTACACAATCCCAAGGACTTGTTCTGGAGTTGGCAGTAACATCCAACAGACAGGTTTGAAGTGACTTGCAGCAGCAGCAAAACCTCAGTCCCTGGGCCAGCACCCCTTACCATGGAACTCACCTGGCCCACACAGCCCAGTTTGGACAGTCGCCTCTTCCCCAGTCCCTTGAGAGCAGGCTGCAGGGAAAAGGAATTGTACAGGCAGCAGCAAGCTCCCTCTCAGGTTCCTAGGACTTCTCCTTGCAGGATGGGGTATGTCCTGCACAGGACAAAGGAGTTGAGGGCCTCTCACTCCCAGCTGGAGGTGGAGGGTAGGAGCTCACTGTCTTGCTGGGACCAGTTTACTCGGTCTGTGTTCGAGGGGCCCTTGGGAAAGGCAGCAACTGTGAGCAAACTGCCTGGATCGTTCTGTTGGCTGCTGCTCCCAGCTGCCTCCTTCCCCGGGCTGCTCTGAGACAGGCAAGTGCCCAAGCTCCTGCGTGTACACGGAACAAGCTGCAACGCTTCAGAGACGGCACCCGAACTGCACACCCGCAGCAAGCGTGGGCAGCTTGCACACGTATCGTGGCTGGAGGCTACAAAAGGCCAAAACACGAGGTCCTCTCGCAGTCAGCTGGAAATACCGAGCATTAGTTTTAATACTTCTTCCTTGAGGAGCCTCAATCTGTTACTATGCTTTATTTAAACGGAGCATATTATACTCTCTGTGCAAAGAACAGCACAGCATATGACCCACGTGGAGCTGAGGGAAAAAACACCCAACAAACCAAACACGCTTCTTTCAGCTACTCTTCCATGCTTCTCCACCGTGAGAACACAAGAGCTACCGAGAAAAGCAATGTACATTCACCCTTCATTAGAAAACAGCAATGACAGAAATACCTGCCAGTATTATGGCCAACCAGACTGGAGTGATCTTCCTGGTTCAGGATGAAACATGACATCTCAGACTGTGCAGTACCTACAACTTCACCTGCGCACTGAATGATACAGAAGGGAGCAGAACATCCTCAGCTGCAGCTTCCTGAAAACACAGGAAACCTTACACAGAGGAAGTTAGAAATCTCTACCCACTCCCAGCTCATTTAATCTGAAATTCCTGGGGAACGATCCTAGGGAAGGAGAATTAAATCCTAGGAACTCCATCCCAGGAAATCCCTTTGTGAAAGCTTTCACAGTCATCCATCCCTGGACTCCTAAAGGGATCAATTTAAGCGTTGTTTCCTATCTCAGTCCATGTTGCTAACAAAGACGACTGGCAGCAGGTCTGGTTTCAACATTTCTCCTATTGGCGATGTCTATCCTGCAAGAAATGTCCCTGACATGGGCTGACACTACAACAAGAGGCAGCAACAAATACCAACAACTTATCAATTCTACTCTGAAATCCTGTAAAATTTTAAGTCAAGGTGCCACCATTGCATCCCCACATCTTAAAAGTCTAGTCTGCCACTGTTCACAGTTCAGTTCAGAATGATCTGTACAATATGTTATAAACAGGTATTGCATATTATACCTTATATTTAGCAAAACACACTTTGTTTCTATGCCTCAGGGTCCTGATTTTCTGACCAGGGCCACCACCGCTGGTGTGCTTCAGTCAGATGCAGGTCTCACAGGGTACAGAAGTTGTTCAGCTGAGGAGAAGGAGGAGGAGAGGACCGACAGGAGTGAAGAAATGAATGCATGATCACCACGGCTTTTAGGAACAAAATTTATTCCAATTTCAAACAGAGAATTTATTTCAGGAGAAAGATATGAAAATCAATTTCCATCAGATATTTCTGTAATAAGGGTTGTTGCCCAGCAGTCAGAGTGGGATCATTCCAAGAAACAATCACACTCCTGGACTGGAATGAGACAGTTTGGAGCCTGAACAGATCCTGACACTGGGCATCTTATTCAGAAACTCCTTTACCCTACCCTCTTCCCTCCCCCCACCCCAACACGCACAACAATACATGCATTGCAAATGACAAGGTTTAAAAACAGCATTTTATATAGTATCTTTTTTAAATAGGATAATGTTTAAATTGTCTTAAATCAGGAGCCTATAATATACAAGTATAACCAAATAATTTCCACCACATTGGCACTTGTAAAGAGTCTCTGGCACTACTAAAGAAGGGGCATTGGCACAAACCATACTCTTAAAAAACTGGGTGCTGCATAACACACTTTATCTCTGCTGGACTCTAACAACCTGGGTTCTGTACAGTACAATACAATGGTCAGCACACTCCAGAAGTACTTTTTTTTTTTTCCTTTAAAAAAAAAAAACCAAAACAACAACAACAACAAAAAAAATAAACAATAAAACACATGAAGAAAACCCATAGTTGAACGCAAGGCCAACATTGCTAGGAAGCAACAACAAGAGACCAAAGAATCCAGCTCCGGGGAAAGGGGAGACAGGCAGCAAAGGGCAGGAGCTTTCTGACACGCTGAAGCAGGAAGGGGCTGTTGCTCACCAGGTAGCCAATCCACACAGAATGGTGCAAAGAAATGGGATGATCCTCTCCTCATTGACTTCAAGTTTCAAACTGGTTCAAAGTATGTTGGTTTCTTCAGCAGAACAAAGATAAAAAGTGCACAAGGAGCAGAGGTTAGCCAAGAGACCACTTCCTCAGACTCGAGATTCTAGATTCTCCACAAGAACCTAATTCCACCTCCTTTCTGAAGGTCAAACTGTTATCTCAACCTGCAGAAAATCCCGACCGGCCTCACTTGCAGAGAAGATGATTTAGGCAAATTTGGTTTAAGGTTTGGCACTTTTGCTAGGGCAGTATTTGCCAAAGGGTCAGCCAACAGAGACATGAACCAGTTCTTTCACTGGCCAAGCTGGACACACAAGCTTGCTACAAAAAGCAGGTGCTAACACTGCCGTCTTCTCACATATAACATAGTCCACAGACAACTCCAGATTACGTGTACAAGTCTGACCTATTCCTCCCCTAATTCAGAATGAGGTTTCAGGAACTCATGAGACAGCCATCACACAATGTTCTCCCCTTCCCTCTGCAAGAATCATCACTCCAAGTCAGTTATCAAGCCAACAGCTACACCAAGCAGTTATTCAGTAAGGTACAGCACACGCCTGAATCCTTGTGCCCACAGCCTCCCACAGTTCCCCAACACAATGCAGATTCACTCTGCAAGAGACAGAAGCCAAGGTCCCCCCCGTCCTGTGCCAGGGCAGCAGCTCTTAAAGGGGAGGATACAAAACAAAAAGAAAAGTTTCTGATTCAAGTGGAAGTGCCACCATCATTCATCTTGGAAAAAACAAAACAAAACAAAACAAAAAAACCCCCCAACACTTCTGGGAAGTTATTTCCAAGAACACGTATATCTCAGTGCCAAGTTCATTGCTGGCAATAGTTGTAGTGTGAACCATTGACAAGAGGATCACAGAACGGGAAGAGGCTGGCGCTGCCATCTGCTTCGGATGAACAGCACTTAGAACACAGGCAGATGATTATAAATTCCTCTTTATAGGACAGTTTCTACAAAATGGATCATTTTGGCATAAAGACAAAAAAAAAAAAAAAAAAAAAAAGCAGTAAAATGGATGCAAAGCTGTCTGACACATGGGAATCCCTCTCATTCCTCCCAAGTGGTACATACGGTCCAGAGCATGGCTACTCTAAAGAGATACTGCGTTCCCCTCAGCATCACCACTCAGCCAGACTGGCTCTTCAACTGTTGGTCCCATGGTTACAGTTCCAACTTGAGCTCTCTAATCACTCTCAGCAGAACTTGCTTTCTTCTGTAGTGCTCAGACATACAGAGGCTTCCCTCAGCTATTCTGGAAAACAAGAGGGACCTAGAAACAGAATTACTCAAAATTATGTCCCTCCATATTTTAGTGTTCTAGATCAAAGCATCTTAAGCGTCTCACAGACAGTTAATATTTACTCTTACATGTTATGCAAAACACTGATGTAGTGCTCTGTCTACAAAAGAGACAGAGTATCAAGGGCCCCCTTCAACAGTGCAGGTAATTTAGTCTTTATCTACTGGCAGCCTGCTAGCTTTCAAGGGGGCAATCTGGTTGATCCAGAGAATTTGGACCCAATGCCACTTGTTGGAATTGAAACAGAAGCATTAGTGACGGCCAAGTGACAGACGTCCAGGAGTGGGTCAGATTTCCCTGCTTCCTACTCACTCTTTGCCTTGCCACTGCAGTTATCTTCCAGGCTGGCAACAGGTCTTCAGCACATTTGTTCACTTGCCTCAGCTCCTGGAAAAAAGCTCTCTAATGTGCAAAGCCTTCAAATCCTTCTGCTTAGTGGTTTCATTTGGCACCCAGAATCCAGAACTACTTCCATCCACCTTCCACCCGCACTGGCAAACCCTGCTGTCTCTGCCTCTACTCTCCTGTTAAACAAAAGTGCAACCACAGCAGGGCTTTCTGGGTTCCACAGCAGCCACCTGCTCCAGCCAGAACTACTGTAACTCAACTATCACGTGCACCCTGGAGCAAGTACGTGTGCAAGTCTTCCAAAGGGGATCTTTACTCCTTTAAAGAGAAATACAGCAGCATGTGCCTCCCGGGAATGCATGAACAGGAGAGAGAGAATCACCCCTCCCTCCAAGAGCTGTCCTCAATCCTTCCAAGTAAGAATCCCACCCGTGTCCCAAAGTTTGTCACCCACCAACCCTGGTCCTTTCTAAAAATCTGCAAGCTGGACAGGACCAAGGGATTCTTACAAAAGTCATTCAACACACTGGCACAAAATGCAAGAAACAAGGTTTGTTTGCTACTAGCAGCAAGAAAAGAACTAGAGAGGAGCACAAGACTGAGATTTTTTTCAATTCAGCCAAAGTCTGATGTTTAAATGCCACAATTACTCAGTGTGCTTTAGATATCTGCTGCATAGAGAAATTGCTCACTTGATGTCATAAACTCTACTCATCAAAACACGGTTTCTCTCTGCAAATTGAGCCTGCTGCACGTGTGCGCATGCGCTTGTGGTGTGTGTGTGTGTGTGGGGGGGGTGTGTATGTGTGAAAATAAAAATAAAAACAAAATAAAATAAAATAATAAAAAAAAAAAGAACAGTTACAGTCAGGCACTTCCCCAGGCTCAGCAGCTACTGCTCCAAGAGCTTCCATCATTTGTAGTCCATGAACAAAATACAGCAACATGTAGCAAACTATGTATAGAACATCAATAATTTAAAAAAA
>NW_010291506.1:5994-12959 GCF_000700745.2 Antrostomus carolinensis | reverse complement strand
CTAAAAATATCAAGAAGAGAATCCAGTATCAGATCAAAGTCCTGATGCAGTTTGGTTTCCAGTTTTGCAATGTTGCGTCTTATGTGTTAAAGAAAAAGCATTAAGTATTCCAAACTTTGCAAAGTCGACTTTAGAAAAGTCCATAATCGGTGAAAGGGACACTCTCTGCAAAATTACCTCTGTCTAGACAAGAAAACAGAACTATGCAAATTAGAATGTGTTCGGTAATATTGAGATGGGCATCATCTTCATTATCTATCCTAACAGCTCATCAGGAGATGATACATCGTGATGTTGTGATCCTGATTCCAGTCATGAGGAAAAAGATGAAGATGTGACTCAGATTCACATATGAGCAGAAAACTCCTGCTCCGTGTTAGCACATTTCAGGAACTGACCCACAGGTGGGAGTTGGGGCAGTATCAATGGAAAAGGAAAGGTGTTTGAATTCAGGGCTGCAGGATAACAACAAGCAAATGCCGTAAGAGTATTGGCTTCTGTGGTCTCAGGCCAGAGAGGGGATGCTGCTGGAGCACTACTTCAAAGGACTTGGCAATTTAGCAAGTCAAATAAATAATCTTTTGAAACTTTCAAGTGGGAAGGTAGCGACTAGGAACCCATCTGCATTCAGCTGGCTTTCATCTTTGTTTGGTGTTTGGTGGAAGCAGAGGGAAAACACGCAGTGATATTACCTGTACTAATGTGAACCGAGCTCAATTCACAAGAGAATAGGTGCACAAATGTGGGTGCACACAAGTGTAAGCCCCAATTCGAGAATGTGTCCCTGGTTGCCTGAAGGAAAACAAACAAACCAACCAACAAACCAACAAACAAAACAAACCACTCCTGGCAAGTTGAGAATGCATTATCTCAGAATTATAGCTGGGAGATACCAGAGGAAATTTCAGTATCAAATATTTGTACCCAGGTCCAATTTATTAACAGCAAATATTGACTGCTCAGTTCTTAAATAGTTTAAATAATTTATTCTAAATATTTTGATACCGAAGTAAATTAATGCTAAAGCATTTCTTTGTTTGTGCCAAATCAGTGCTTCCCAGTAGGAAGTTAGTCCATCTTTGCAAGCAAGCTTTCATTCTCAGTAGGCAGTCCATTTCTGTAGAGTGCCATTAAGTTAATTTCAAAAAGAACCAGTAAAGGTATATGGAGCAGGCAGTAATAGCATGGAAAATATCCAAAATTACTAGACCCCAGCAACAGAACTTCGATGCCATTTTCATGCACTAATAATTTGTAGTTTACATATTGAAGGTAACTATAAACTGACTACTTCCTTGGTTAAGTCTTGCAGGTAATTGCAAATATGTTGTTAGTGCTGTTACCTTTCCCTATCTGAGAACAGCGTCTCTGGGAATCAGAACAGAAAGCACAATTTTCACGTTATTATCAGGAAGTGATATAGAGATTCTGTGTCACCGAGAATATTAAATTTACTGGTGATCAAACTATAAAAGTGCTGCAATTCTTAAGATAGATTTTGTAACTAGAAATTGTAAAATTCTTCGCACTATTGTCTTTGATTTAAGTCAAATCTTGTCTTAATAATGCATATTTGATGAATACGCTTAAGCACACGCATGGAAAATTATATGTTTCAAATCAGAAAAATCTTTCAGAACCACCTTTTATGTTGGCTGAGAAATTTAGTGCAGGGAAAGAACAGCGAGCATACATACGACAACGTTATTTACTCCTGGGTGTAATCCAAAGTAATTTGTATTAGAAGTGGGACAGAATTTCCTGTTGTTTCAAAGGTTTTCATGAGGAATTCTGTATTTTTCACATTACTACAGCCCCCAGAGCTGCTGGCTGGATTGCTTTCATATGAAAAGCAGTTGCAGCAAGTAGGCTGGACTTAAAGAGAAGTTTAAACAAGGCAGTCTTTCATTACCCCGGAGCCTACTGATAGCCTAGCGCTCCAGCTGCTGGAACTCTTCAATCTGGCTATGGTGGTGGACTTCCAGACCACATACCCAGCAGTTTTGCTTCATCAAAGCCAAGGGAGATCCAACTGCCTTGGTGAAGGGAGGATCCAGTCCCATCTGGTAAAATTAAAGGAGAGATTCCTTTTTTTTTCACTGCTCTTTGCGTGAGGATCTACATTTGGGACGGGTGTTTTCTAAACAGTGTGAGTAACAGAAAATCCTGGTGAAGGCTTCCGACCACAAAAGGTCACATAGCTCGTTTACACCAATCAGCTGGTGCTTTCTTTGCTCACAGAATCCACATTTCACAGTTCAACTCATAATTTAAGAATTTTCAATATATGAGTCTGCAATATTCTTTAAATTTATATTTAGGGGCCCTGGAATCACTTCTCTTGCAAATCACATTTGTTGCAAAAAAATGCCATTCTAAGGGACCACAGGAATTATTTTTTTTCCTGATAGACACAATCAGGGACCAAGATCAACAATGAAATGGGTTAATTCTTTGTCTTTTGTGAAAGTCATTGGGATCTGCTAAACCAAAAAAACTGCCTGAGCACCACCGAGGTGGCATTGCTTGGAATATTTGGAAAGAAAAGTTAGAAAAACTGTGTGAGAGACTGAGATCACCACTTGCAAAATGAGCAGTTTCCACCCATTTAACTGTGGCCCAGGTTTCACCAGCCGTGCCAAGTGGAGATCTTACAGTTGGCCTAACAGGCAGGTGGTGGTAATTGCGACGTCGGGGCCAGCTCGCCTGCTAGGAACATTACAAACTCGATTTTTGTCATGAGAGCAGAAGGCAGAGCAGCAAATTAGGAAATGTGGTCTGAAAACCACAGGATAGCATCTCTGCCCTCAAAAAAAAAGACATCCAGTGAGAAGATTATTCAGTGAGAAGAGAGGATATTAATAAACCAATCCATTTGTCCATTGACCATCTAAGGAGGCTTGACAATAAAAGGCACTTTTTGTCCAATATTCTAATAAGTCAGATACATTGACTTGCAGTGGGTAAAAGGTTTCTATCAAGGATCTCAAAATGAGTAATTAGCTTTGTTCAGCATCCCATATAGCAACCTTGATGACCTCAACAAGTCCTTGCATCACAATGAAGTTAAGGGCTTTTGACTTTTGGAGTTCTCTAATGCTTCTGTATCCAACATCCAGTTAAAGAAAAGCTCACTCCTGAAATCTAAGGAAAGGGCTTTTTGGAGCTGGACACTGGATATGGAGTCATTCTCCCTTCTGAGAAGGCAGGAAAAGGTGTCCCTGTGCCTTCCTGTGGGTCCACTGACCCACCCTGACCCTGCTCTTCCCAAACTCCATCTGCTCTCCCCAAGGCACCTGGAGGGTAAAAGGACGTAAAGACTGAGAACAGAAGCACTAAGTCATAACCCTCCCGTAGGGATGCCCTGTAGGCAGGGGAGGAAATGTAGTAAGTACAACTAAAATTGGATTTAATAATTGCCACTAATAAAGGGGCAAGCACAGAGAGGCAGTTACTACGCTGGCGGCAAAATGAATTGCTCAGGGCACATTAACAGTATATTAGTTAACGCATATACAGTGAGTAAATTGTAATTAAAATAACTAACTTAAGAGTAAATACATAGACTGTGGATAACAATCGCTCCTTCCAAAAATCCTTTGCATTCTAGTGATAATTATTGACTTACACAATTTAAACAAAAAATCAACAACTAATGCTTAAGTCTTCAGAATGTTTTTGATGGGTCTCTTCACTTTTTCTATCGGCAAATGAAAGAATGATGTCATACAGCAGCATTAAGTACTATTAAACAGACCATAACTAACATTCGCTGCATAAATTATACATAAACTGACACTTTTATGCACTTTGTGAAGAATTGCTTCATGGGTTATGCAATCTTTTCCAAAACAAGTTCCAAAGAATAACATCACTCGTTATGTTCCATAGCTACAAATTGGTAACTGAATTAACATCCATTTATTAAATTTACATGGAGAACTCCTCTAATTCAAATGCTTGCAGATTATAATTTATTTTTATCTGAGGTATAATTTTTCATCTCTTGTTTTTGCCAAAATCAATATAACCTGAGCCAAACTCTGTTTCCAGTTCTCCATTTGTACCCTCCTGTTCTTGGCTACTTACCTAGATGAGTCTTTTCTAGCTGAGAAGGTAAATAAATGAGCTTGGTTTATCAAACAAGTCTTTTGCAAAATTCTGATTTTCAGACTATGATTCCTGAGTTAATATTGATGGTTTTAGGGTCCTACTCTTGCAATTTCAATTGTTTTTTTTTTAAAAAAAAGGACAAGATAATAACTTTTGCACATATGGAAGTTGAGCAACTCAGCTGTCAGGAGGGAGTGGTTGAATACAGTATTTTTTAATAATCTGTTTTATTTCTCCCATCCCAATATAATCTGCAAGTCAAATATTGGTGCAGGTGTTGAGTGGGACAATGTGAAAAGACTTTTCCATGAATAGGTTCCGTAAAAGTACCAAAAAGTACTTGCCCTCCAGGACACAAGAGCTGTAGCTCTTGAGAGGTACTTTGTGCCATCACACGTGATGTTAATAAACAGGAGAAAGGCAGTGAAGGAGGAAAATGTAGATAAAGACATAAAGGAGCAGTAGACAGGATAACAAATGCTGTGGTGGACTTTGTACAAAGCAGGTGACAGTTAGGGAAGAAGGAAGCATTGGAGTAACCAAGGGACCTGCGTGTGCTGGTGGACAGCAGGTTGGCCATGAGCCAGCAGTGTCCCCTCATGGCCAGGAAGGACAACAGTGTCCTGGGGTGCATTAAGAAGAGTGTGGCCAGCAGGTCGAGGGAGGTTCTCCTCCCTCTCTACTCTGCCCTGGTGGGGCCACATCTGGAGTGTTGTGTCCAGTTCTGGGCTCCTCAGTTCAAGAGGGACAGGGATCTTCTGGAGAGAGTCCAGTGGAGGGCTATGGAGATGATGAGGGGCCTGGAGCCAAGGGGCAATGGGTGTGAGCTGGAACACAGGAGGTTCTGCTTAAACGTGAGAAAAAACTTCTTTCCAGTGAGGGTGCCAGAGCCCTGGGACAGGCTGCCCAGGGGGGGGGTGGAGTCTCCATCTCTGGAGACATTCAAGATGTGCCTGGGCACCTTCCTGTGTGATCTCATTTAGGTTCCTGCTCCAGCAGGGGGATTGGACTGGATGATCTTTTGAGGTCCCTTCCAATCCCTGACATTCTGTGATTCTGTGAGAGGCTGAGAGAGCTGGGACTGTTCAGCCTGGAGAAGAGCAGCCTGAGAGGGGATCTGATCAATGTCTAGAAATATCTGAAATGTGGGGGCCAAATGGATGGGGCCGGGCTCTTCTTGGTGGTGCCCAGTGACAGGACAAGGGGCAATGGGCACAAACTGGGACACCAGAAGTTCCAGACAAACTTAAGGAAAAACTTCTTTCCTGTGAGGGTGCCGGAGCCCTGGGACAGGCTGCCCAGAGAGGGTGTGGAGTCTCCATCTCTGGAGATGTTCAAACCCACCTGGACACTTTCCTGTGCAACCTGGTGTGGGTTGGACTGGATGATCTCCTGAGGTCCCTTCCAACCCCATCATGCTGTGTGTGATTCTGTCTGTGTGTGACATGCTGCAGGCATGATGTTCAGATTTAGGTAGGGATTCATCAGTTTAATGATGACAGAAGAACATCACTGTGAGTGATTTTTGTGGGAATCTTTGCAGTCCTGGCTCAAAAAGAAATCCTATTGCTCACAAATGTTGTAAGTAAAAGAGGGGGCGAAACAATAGGAGGTGACAGAAATGTAAATTTCTCTTTGATAAATGGTTAAAGACTTTATAGAATTAGTCATAAAAAATAACCTCAGATGGAGTTGATTCATTTCAGTTCAATGGAAAGACAAATAGAATCATAGAATCACAGACTGGTTTGGGTTGGAAGGGACCTTAAAGCTCATCCAGTCCCAACCCCCCTGCCAGCAGCAGGGACACCTTCCACTAGACCAGGTTGCTCAAAGCCTCATCCAGCCTGGCCTTCAACACTTCCAGGGAGGGGGTATCTACAACTTCCTTGGGCAACCTGTTCCAGTGTCTGACCACCCTCACAGTGAAGAACTTCTTCCTAATATCTAATCTAAGCCTCCCCTCTTTCAGCTTAAACCCATTTCCCCTTGTTTTGTCATTAGTTGCCCTTATGAAAAGTCCCTCCCCAGCCTTCCTGGAGCCCCTTCAGGTATTGGGAGGCCACTAGAAGATCTGCACGGAGCCTTCTCTTCTCCAGGCTGAACAGCCCCAACTCTTTCAGCCTGTCTTCATAGGAGAGGTGCTCCAGCCCATCATAGAGTCAGTCGTAGTGAGCAATCCTCTGCACAGGGCTGTGCAGTCCATTTTCTACTTGTTCCAGATTCTTCCAGATGCTTTATCTTACCAAACTCTGAAAATTAATTATTTCTTGAAATTGGAGGAAATTTTTTTTAAAAATATTAGATAATAAATCTATCCCATCTCATTGCAAAAGCATTTCACCAGTTCTTTTTCTTCATCTGCGAGTCTATAAAACCATATTTCACGTGTCCACCTGCTGATTTCTACATACCCTGAACAAGGTTAGAGCGAGCAAGACCGAGGTGCAGAAATAACCGGGTGAGGTTCTTTGACCTGTGGTCTGCAGGAAACCAGGCTGCACAGCCAGGAATGATGGAACACTTGGGATCTCTTAAATCTCTTAAACATGGGTGAAGTTTGAACTTCACTGAGAAAACCCTTACAGGGTATGTCTTGTGTGGCTTGAAGGGAGAGGGAAATGAAATATATAAAAAGTCATTGTGACTGAAATTATTCTTTAACCTCCACAACCTTTAAAGTTTTTTTGCAAATCCTAACGATATCTCATCACTTTTTCTGATTTAATGTACATTTGTTCAGCTTGGCCTGGGCCATGGAGGTCCTGCTTCTTCCCAGACGATTTCCATAAATGGGATAAGGACATTTCAGTCAAATCCAAGCAGCATTCTCCTAAACAGCATACTTAACA
>NW_010291506.1:0-5979 GCF_000700745.2 Antrostomus carolinensis | reverse complement strand
AGAAGAAATTTGTGAATTTAGGACACTTAATTTTTAAAAACACCTAACTTAGCCTAAAACCATGGGTGTTTTATATAAAAAGTTGATTTCTTGCCTTTTTTTTTCTGTTTACTTTTACCTTCTTTCCATTGCAAAATCAGAGCTGTCACAGTAAAGATGTGTTGATGCCTTTTGGGCTGTTGCTGGGAAAAAAAAATAATTATAAATCTGCCAAATACCACAAAAAAGTTGAATTTAACTATTCTGCTTCTCTATTTCACTAATTCAGGGTTGAACTTCAAAACCTTGTGGGACTATTTATAGAAGGCAGTAGGAATTCTTTTGCTTCAAAAAAGAAAAGCAAGGGCATAAAATATAGCAAAGTTATGTTGAGGGGACGTCAAGATATGAAATGGAAAAAGCTATATAATACTACTGTAAAAATGAGTACTTATAAAAAAGGGGTTTGGGGTTTATTTAATTTATTTTTTTTGCGTTGTCTCTTGTAGCTGCTGTCTAATCCAATGGATTAGATCATCCAGGGCTCTAAATGAAAGACAGCAATTCCTCTCTTTGTCAGAGCTGGAGAACATACCACACAGAGTCCCAGCTGGGTCCACCCTGGATCCGATGCTATTCAATATTTCATTAACAACTTGGATGACAGAATAGAGAGTATACTTTGGATGACACCAAACTGGGAAAGATTGCAAGTATTAAAATTCCAAATTATGTTGGAGCGAGCATCCTAATGATGACATTTAATAAAGATGAGTGCAAGGCACTATATATAGGAAGAAAAATGAAATCCACACAAATATAATGGTGGAAAGATGTAGAAAGTGACCTGGAGGCTACAGAAGACCTCAAAGTGTTTATGAGTCAACAAATACAGTCCTATTACAAAAAGGCAAATAACTTCCTGGGATCACTGCAGAGCACCATTATAGCTTTAATGAAAATAAAATGTCCTTTTTTTTTGGCATTAGCCTTTAAAAATGAGATGAAGTAAAACTGGAAAGAAGTGTAGAGGAAAATAATCGGAAATTCTAAACATTTTAGAAAAGCCACGATGAGTTTGCTTAATCTAGAAAGAGGAAGGGGAGACTCAATACTATTTTTATTTTAAATATATTTCTGCAGGTATGTATGAAAGCACAGATATGTAAATAATTATTTTAAATAACGTGACGAGTACTTTTTTTTCCATGTCCACAGAGGTCTGGACAAGAAGTAACAGGTTTTAACTTGCAGGAAGGGAGCTTTTCTATCTGAAAGGATAATTAGGCGTTCAAGCAAATTACCAAGGGAGGTTGTGAAACTCACTGGCAATTTTTAAGAACAGATTAGACATACATCTGCCAACACTCATGTCATTTTAGTTGGGCCAGGGCCAGGGCACAGAAGGAAAAGGGCCCAGATCCATCTTGCCTTATGGGAGAGAACTTTGAGAACTGACTGTCCTGGGAAGTTCTAAAGGGCCATTTTAAGGGCAGGGGTGATAATTTCTGTACCTTGCAGAGCCAGAGGTGACTGCATTCCTCAGCTGCTTGCTGGAATTCACTGGAATCAATCTGGACATGGGTATCTTCCAGGATGGGATCCAGCTTTACATCCCTTCCACCCCACCAGCTTCTCAGGACTTTGCTATATGTTGAGTCATATATCCTGAAAGGGAATCAACTCTCCACACAGAGCATTAAGGCAAAGATCCAGGATATACAGATCATATTTTTGCTTATGTCCTTTTATCTGAATGCATCACCCCTGCACCTGAAAGTACAAGTCCCAGGCCAGTACAGTCAAACAGGCCACAGGGCAGAAATAAAGACTTTCAAGTTCAATCTCAACCATCTGCGGAATATTCAGCAATCAGCTAAAAAATAAGGGTATAAAAAACCAAAAGTGGTTATATACTGGAAAATAATATGGATTTTTTCATAGCAGCTGTATCTAGGTACCTACACCATCTACAGCCATCCAGCAACATCACCACTAAGCGATCCCTATAGCATTCCTTGGCAGGATGCCATCAAGAAATAGAATTTTTCAAATCTTTCCTCTTTCTTTAAGAATTCTCTGTCTACTGCACTACTAACCAAAATAACATGCATGAGGGACATACCTCTTAAATAACATCCTGAGCTTAAAAACGCCTGTCCAGGAATTCTGCCCTTTGCTAACAGACTAAATGCTCCTACACGGCCTCCTCTCTGGCCAGGCTGGTGCCCATCTGCTCGCATGGCTTGGTGCCTGTGGCAGGTTGGTGTGCCAGCTTCACTAGGTCAGGGATGCCAAGCTACGACAGCAGTAGATGGACAACTTGCCTCGTGTTGCCATGCTCTCCTTTCCAATATCAACCCTCTTCCAACTGGTTTCGTCCACCAAGTATCAGGTAGCAAACTGAAAGCACCTGAAGGATGGAAAAGGGAGAACATAAAAGGTTTGAGGATATTTGCTCTTTCAAAAAAAAAAAATCAGGCTTTTAGGAAGCATCGAAAGCCCATTTGGGATATAAGATACTATAAAAATATTGCCCGTAGGAACTCTCTGAAAGCAAACCTTTGGCAGTGTTTCAGTAGCTGCATTAGGCAACTCTTAGGCAAAAAAAATATATATTAGTCCCAGCTTTTCCGGGCAAGGATTCTCATTTGTGGGTGAAGTGCTTCTCTTCCTTTAAGCTAATTAATAAACAAACAGTATCGACAAATAGACTGTATCACCCAGAATGAGGTGGATGCAGGAGGGTCCACAGCACATGGGGGTCCACCATGCATGTGAATCCACCAACTTCAATTGCAAGTATGTAGTATTTAATATTATATACTTCAAAAAGGAACCTACTTGTGTAGACATAGTGCTGAGGGACGTGGGTTAGTCAAGGACTTGTCAGTGTTGGGTTCATGATTGGACTTGATGATCTTAAAGGTCTTTTCCAATTGAGGCAATTCTGGGATGCTGTGATTAAGGATGCCCAGCTCCACCTGGCTCCAGACACACCTCTCGCTGCCCTGAGGTGAGGAGAGAGGGCAGGGATGCTGCCAAAGCACAAGCAGGATGGATGCTTCAGTTTTTGCACAAAACCTGGTCTCTCAGAGTGTGTTTGGACATGAATTTGGAGACAACCTCCAAGGAATGAGGTTAGCAAAGGTGAGGTGAACCTCTCTCAGACAAAACCACGTAGGAAAACCTCTGTCCTTGCTGTGAGATGGGATGTGTGAGAAGGAGGAGCTCATCCCTTCCTCTTCAGAGACCTCCTGCTAGCCACAAAACCCCTCAAAACATGAATCCACTGCTGGGGCTCACGTGGGATATCATGGGAGATGGAGGAACAAAAGCATTTTTTTCATTAACACTTTTTTTTTACTTATGGAAAGAAAAGCCACGTGTGGTGTGAGTGGTCTTCACCTGGACGGGAAGGGGCACTGGGTATCAGCGTGAGTATAAATAGCCCTGGCTGAGAGCACAACAGCTCTGCCTGCGCTATCAGAAAAGAGAGCCAATAAAGACATTTGGAGATTTCAGAGCATAAATCACTGTCAGGAAGCAAGGCCATGTTTTCTTGGTGTAAACACCAGGAGTAATTTACTGTTCTGCTCCTCCACCTGAAAATCAGCTGATTTTACATGCTAAAGGCTATCAGTAAGGGAAGATTTTAGGCTGAAAGAGCAGCTGAGGGTGTAAAGATTTTACCTCCAGGATAAAACATGCAAATATGAGTCTTGGAGGAGATGCCAGACACTGAACAAGCACATGGACCAAACTCTGGAAAACATTTATCAGTTGCAGAGGCATCCACAAGCAACTCTGGGAAAGCAGAGCCTTTCACCCCGCCCAGCCCTTTTCTGCATATAAATGAAATGGTTTAATCTGTCATTCAAAGCTTTTCCACAAGTATTAAAAGCTGATGCACATTAAAAGCAAGTCAAGATGATGAGAAAAAAATAAATAAATAAAATCTATTTTTCTAACTGATGAGAAATTCATGTCCCTAGGAAAGGAACCGATGTGATGACATTTTACTGGGTGCTTGTTTGGTTGAGATAATCGATAGCTGTGAAAGTCACAAAGTTAGGGCTAACTTAATTGATACAATAAAGGAGAAATGAACCAAAAAGTGCTTGTTTCTCTTCGTTGTGATGCTATGGAGACAAGTACAGTATCCATTATCAAGCCATGAGAAATACCCAGAGATTTCCTGGTAAAAAACAAGGGGGGAAAAAACAAAACAAAACCAAAAAACCCCCTGTGAAAATTTAGAGAAAGAATTGTCATAAATGGTGCTGAATGCGTGGTCTCCAGTGACCAAATAAAGATGAGGAGGGCAAGGAAGTAGACAAGTTTCAGAAGATCACAGCTTGCCATGTAAAGATGCTCTCCTCTGGATGCAGCACCTCGTGCCTTCCTCCATGGCACGTCATGCCACCAAAAAATCAAACAGAATTCAGCTGACTGTTTCACTGCTGAAGATGGATTGTGTGTCTGGTGTCAGCTCATGGCCAGCGCTTGCTGCCTAAGCCATAGGGGAGGCCAAAGATGGGTCATCATGTCCCTTCCCAGGCTGAAGTTGCTTGGTTTGTTCAGCCTGGAGGAGAAGAGACTGAGAGGAGATCTCACGGTGGTCTAGAACTTCCTCCCAAGGGGAAGAGGAGGGGCAGGCGCTGATCTCTTCTCTCTGGCCACCAACGAATGCCAGGAGCAGAGGGAATGGCAGGAAGATGTGGCAGGGGAGGGTGAGGTTGGCCATGAGGAAAAGGTTCTTGTGGCAGAGGGTGGTGGAGCACTGGAACAGGCTCCCCAGGGAGGTGCTCATGGCACCAAGCCTGACAAGATTCCAGCAGCATTTGGCCAAGGCCCTCAGGGACATGGTCTGAATGTTGGGCTTGTCCTGTGCAGGGACAGGAGTTGGACTGATGATCCTTGTGGGTCCCTTCCAGCTCACAACATTCTGTGATTCTGTTATTCTATGAATCCTCGTGCTTTCCTCTGGCAGTGACAGCTCTTCCAGAGGATACCGATCTCCCCCCAAAAAACGCTGTCAATGGTAAATCAAAGCTGGAAGAGTCACAGTGAAATAGTGTTAATACCATCTCCAGGAGACAATGGCTTCCTGAAGAACCATGTCAGAAATGCACCTGGTCTCAGACTACGAGGCACAGGCTGTGCTTCCTGTGTCCTAAAGACCTCACGCGCGCATTCTCAACCATGTAGAAAATTATCCCCAGCAAAGCTGGTCACGTATTAAGCACCAGACTTCTCACTGTTTTCAAGAGTCGGTTTGTGGCGCCTGACGTGGGGGAAGGTGGAGGCTCAGAGAGACAGAATGAGTGTAGATCATTACAGGAACCACAAAGGGCGAAACGGTGAGTGATAGCAGCGTAATGGAAAGGCGGGAGTGTGACAGCGGGGACGCCGCTCGTCTGATCCGCAGCTTTGACCGATCCTGCTGCACAACTTATGGAAACAAACTCCTCTAATAATTCATCATTGATCCCATTTTTATTTTTTTTTTATTTGAACCTCTGAACATATCTACTTACTTTTCAGATGCACCACCTGTGACAGGCGTTGAAAATGAAGGGGACAAAGAAAAAGTGTAAATCAACAAAAAAAGAGATTGAACTAAAATAGAGAAACACCCCTCTGTGTTTCCTCGGTCTATATTCTTCTTCCCCTGTAATCACCTCATTTTATATCATTTCTTATTATTTATATTGCCATAACATAAGAGTTCAAAACAGAAATCAAAGCTCCACTGTGCCAAAAAAAAATCTCAGCACTGTCACAGGAGCCGACTGCTGCCTCAAAGGGAAAGAAAACCAAGGGATGGGGCAGGAAATTAGGGGTGTGGGTGAGTCACCCAAGGTGACTGTCCTGGTTTGTAGCTGGGCCAGAGCTGGTTTCTGTTCAGCAGCTGGAACAGCGCTGGGGGTTGGGTTCAGCTGGGATTCGTTATTAGAAGGTCGATAACACACTGATGTTTTCCATTGTCAAAGGAAG
>NW_010291505.1:0-2877 GCF_000700745.2 Antrostomus carolinensis | reverse complement strand
TGAGCTTTGAGGTCCCTTCCAGCCCAAACCACTCTGGGTTTGTAGGATTCTCACCATGGTACTGAACTGATGTCCCCGTGGCTGGGGTTGAGGGGTCAGGCTCCGTGTTGCACGTGGCGATGGGACTTTGGTTGTGCAGCAGAGAAGTTCTGGGCTTCGTTTTGACTGTTCAGGTCTCAGAGTTGTTGCTCTGCCCCTTGCTCGTGTTTAACACGATCCTTGTGATGCAGTTTTCCAGACCAGGGAGGGACCAGAGAGCACTGAGCGCTCCCGCCGCTGTCCCGCGCTCTGCGGGGTGAGCAGGAGCTGCAGCAGACGGGCTGTTGCGGTGCCGTAGTGGCCCATCTGGATCCAGCTGAGAAGTCCTGTCGCTGGACAGAAGCCACAGCCAGGCTGTCCTTGTGCTTTGTTTGCCTGGAGGAAAGTGTTCGCTGTCCTGTGCCAAGTCTGGAGAAGTTTAGTGTTTGTTTTTCGTGGGAAGTCCCCGTGTGTGACCTGACAGAACAGCTTTGTGCCGCACAGCCTCCGAGCTCCGAGGCGCCGGGGCTGTGTGAACGTGGGCTGAGTGCTGCTGCCGCTGGGGATGGTCTCTAGAAATGCTCCTTGGCCAGGTCATCGAGGAACACAAAATGTGGTCTTTTCTGCTGGCTGTCTGTGAGATGGGGCTGCTGCAGCCGTGTGTTTTCCTGTGAACTGATTTCCTCTTGGGTCAAGCTGATTTTTGTTGGCTTTGGAAGGTGGAAATCCAGCACGAGAATGCCCTGGGGAAGGCAGATGTGTCGTGGTGGACATCTCTGAAGGCATAGGTGTCCGAGTTCATCATGATGCTGGCAGTTACTGCGCAGCTCTTGTGATGTGAACCCAGTCTCTCTCTCGCTGTAGGGCTTTGTTTGCATCACTTTTGTCAAGTGAAGAATTAAAACAAGGAGACATGCCAGCTCTGAAACTGATGCAGGACGTCTGATCTGAGCTGGCGCTGGCGGGCACGTCTGCGGTGTCAAACAGGAGGTGATGTAGTGAGGTCAAAAGGCAAAATAGAGCAGAGAGCTTGTTTGTTAGGGAGGGAAATGAGATGCTTTTGCAAGTGGGCTTCATAAAGACTGTCCTTTTTCTTAAGGTGCAGCGTTCTGGGGGGCGATGAGGTGAGGAGCCTGAGGGATGCCAGTCTTCCCTGCTTTCTGTTAAGACATACGCAGAAGAGAGGGTGGAAGGGTCCAAATTGTAGAAGTTGCCACTTGTCTACGAGTACCTGAGTCTGTTTGTTCACCCATCTACATACGCAAACTTGAAAACCTGCACAGTTCCCAAGACTGCTGGAAAAATACAGAGAAATTCAGAGGATTCTGTAAAACATCAGTTTGAGGGCCTGGTCGGCCTCGTAGACGCTGCTGCTGTCGTTTGGTTCTACGTGTTTCAGGTGCCCAGCTCCAGCTTTTCAATACACAGGTCGGCAGAGCTGAGTTCTGTGCTGACAGGTTGTTCTTGGAGAGAACAGTAGCGCTTGATTCAGCAGGGTTCAAAACACGTCACGTCTGAGGCTGAGCGATCAGACCCCTGGCAGACGGGTGAGACGGAGAAATCAATCGGGGAAAAATCGGGGGGGTGGTTTGGGGCACGGCAGGTCCTTCCTGGTGGATCTGAGAACTGGCTGCTCGCTTGTTGTCAAGGTTTTGGCCGAGGTGGGCCTGTAGAAGGCTAATGGTTCATCAGAGCTTGTGAAATAGCTGCTAGTTGAAGCTGGTGAGGCTTCTGGTGTTGGTTTTTGGGGGGCAGGGTTGGTTTGTTGCTGGCTGTGTTAGGTTTTTTTGCTTTTCCTTAATCTGCTCGCTATTATCACAGCTTCCTTCCCTGTGCTCAGGCTGTGCCCAGCTCCCAGACCTGTCTGCACTGAGGACAAGAAGTGGTGGCTGAGGTCGCCCCGTCACGTCCGTTAAGTGCTCCTGCGGAGCCGTGCGGCGGACAGGCGCGGGGTGGTCTGTGCCACCGCTCCGGTGACCCCGGCACTCTGCAGTGTCCTTCTGCCACGGGACGTAGCTCCGTGTCTGCTCCCCAGGGAAGTACCTTGGCAGCGGTTCTAGAGACACAGACTCGTGGCTGCACAAGGCTGAGCAGAAATTGGCACAAACTTGGTGACGTGTTGGTGGAGAGCTGCAGTTTTCTCTTCACTGCTCGCTCACACGCGTCTCTGACCGACCACAGCTCTTGGGTGGATTTTTCCTTCATTTTTTTTTCAATTTTCTTTTCTTTTTTTTTTTTTTTTAAGACTTTCCTGTGAAGTCAGCAATCGCTCTGCAAATGGGAGCTCTTGCTTTGGCCCAGTGTGGCTTGTATTCTCTGGTATCTACTCTTTTGAGTGTTAGAACTTCTAGTGAACTGCGAGTTGCTTTAAATTGATCCTGAGGATCTAAGAGACAAAATATAGAGGCTTAAAAAATTGGTTCTGATATGAAAATAGAATTTGGAAAGCGTGAGGTGAAAGAATAATCCACTTTAATTGCCGTAGCAAACCGGCAGACTAGAGAATCTTCTAATCCTTTTTCCAATCACAATAATCCAGTTATTTACTTGCCATTTAAAAAAATAATTTCCAAGTCCTCACCTGTGTTCGTGCCAGGAACCTGAACCTCTGAAAGGCATCAGAATCTCCGTGAGTTATTACACACACACACACACACACACGCTGCTGCTTCGGATGCCCAGTGGTGCTCGCCCTGCCTGCAGTGAGCTCGCTTGCCAGCCTTGGAGCTGATCTACAGGGTGGGGAAAGCGACGCTGTGCTGAGGTGTGGTTAATGCTGGTGTGGGGACAACCTGAGGGGGCTCGTGCTCAGCTTTGAGGGCAGCACAACAGGCCTGGGGAGGAGTGGGGGGAGAGCTG
>NW_010291504.1:0-10939 GCF_000700745.2 Antrostomus carolinensis | reverse complement strand
CCCTTCCAATCCTAACTATTCTATGATTCTAGGAAATATTTTATTTCTCTTTTGATTTAGCCTCATGAGCCTTTTATTTAGATTAGACTTTTTTCTGAAAACATTTATTTTTCTTCCTAATTTGATTTTTATTGTAAAAAGCCCCAAAGGTTGTAGTTTCAGATAAACATGTACAGTGTACACATACCAACATTTTCAAATAACATAAATCATGGAAAACTGCTAACTCAAGAGGCAAAAGTTTGGCTCTAAATAACTACATGTTTTAATTATGAAATGTTGAAACCTGCTAAGCAGATAGCAAGAGTTAAACATAACCCCTGTCAGAACCCAGATGAGCTTGGAAACTGCAAATGAAAATATTACCTTTAAAAAGATCTACCTAGGACTGGCACTATTGCATTGGAAAGGCTGCTTGTTGAGACTCCAAGATTTAGAGTTTTGATATTACTTTGTCAAAAACTTAACTGATTGAGACTTGGATTACCTGCAACCCTGACTCCTTGCCTTCTTTATGTGAGCTTCAAATAGGCTTATTAGCTGGACCTCATATTAGCTGAAATTCATTAAGGGTCCTCATTTTAGTCTCTTTTGTAAAGGGCTTAATATTTTGTATTTTGGTTGGCCTTTATTAAGATTAACATGAAAGTGAGGCTTCTGCTGACCTTTTGTGCAGATCTGAACTTTGCCCTAGAGATAGACACAGGAAGGCGCTGGTTTCTGGAATGTTTTTATCTTCCTGTCCGTGTGGACTGCCAAGGTGCTGAACCTTCAGACGATCTGCTCCCAGGCCTTCCCTCACAACAGTTTGGGAAGGATGTGCATTAGAAGAAAAGGACTTTACAGCACTATTTCTTTCTTTTATGGATGTTAATATGACTGAAGACATTTTTGTGAGGTAGTTACATTTTAAGGTGCATTAGGTGCTCTGTTGCCTCTTTTTACACATCCACTGTTCATTTTAGTATTTTCTAAGAGCATCTGTAGTATGTGATAGGTGTTAATGTCACTTATAAAATTAAATTAACTAGGATGTCCTAAAATTGTCTTTAAAGGTCAAATTATAATAATCTTACCCAGAGTAGTACTTTTACTCAGAGGTAGGTCTAGGTAAATCGATAGCACTATAGAAGAAATAAGGTTAGATACATAAAAGGACTTTGGCACCACTTATCCTACAAAATGTACTTATCAGTGCCTAAATTCACAGGTTTACATTCTCAGAATTCTTGGTCATTTCCTGAAAAACTTGAAGACATTAAAAATTTTACTCCTAAGCTATCTGTCTAAAATTTTCCATTGCTATGATTTCCTAGCAATGTAGCAATCTGCTGAGTGGTGAGAAGACTTGATAATATGGAACATACAGGTGTCTGCTTCTTTCTTGTATTTTCCCAGCTACATAAAATACACATTCTTCTACTTGTATCACAAAACTGGATCCCAAAAGTATTCCTAAAATATCTGGAGCAAGTGCTCCATTCATCAGCCCCATGAGTACTCTGAACTATAGCTCACTCAGTCTTTCCTATCATCTATTGTGTTTGACATAAGCCTTTAAACTTGCTCAAAGCAAGGACTGAAACCTCAATGCTGCTCTCCAGAGGTAAAAACCATATTCTGTGGTGCCATATTTCACTGGCCTAATGTTTGTGTAACCCCATTTTGGGCAAAGTAGAAAGCTATCAGTGGAAGGATTGAGAAAGACCCGCACCAATATATCTGAGAGTTCAGACCACTCAATCAGCTGAAAGTTGTATACGTGTGAGGAAGGATCAGAAATGGATTTTGAAAATTGTTTCTTTTTTACTCCAAGCAGTTGCTATAACCATTGAACTACTGGCTGTTGGGGGGCTGCTGGAGGAATGGAGTGATCCACTGTACAAACCACATTGTAACTGAAAGTCACAAATATGGAGTTGGGCAGCTCCAAGCAATCTGATTTCTGTTTCTCTCTTTCTTCAGTGCTTAATTCCCCCCAAGAACTGTGTCGGAAGAAAGCTGGTTTATGGATGGGCAACCTCTAGGTAGCAATGGCCCTTAGAGTTTAGCTGATTTTGCAGAGAAGTTCTTAGAGCAGCACAGAGAGCATCAGTAAAGAAATGTCTAAACTAGATATGATTGGTTTAACACGCCTATGGGAAGCCATAAAATTGTACTGTTGCCTGTAATATGCTCTAGTAAAAAGCAAGACAGGTAGAGCTTAGATAGAGAAGAGGGAAGGGTACCAAGCTATGAGGGTTACCCTGAGTTTAGTTCCAGAGCTTCCAATTCACTTCTGAAAGTGAATCTGAGGTTTTTGTCACCTAATGCTTTTGGAAGTACTACTGGGATTGCCTCTCTTTCTCTTTAGTGTAAGCTTCAGCATGCCATACTTTTGATCCAAACAGCCTCCAGTACATCTTCTAACATACTCAGTGGTGAATTTTGTTGCAATGCCTTGTGCATCATGCGCACACGGTGGCACAGAGCCTCTGCCTTGGCAACTCAATCCCAAGGGTGGTACAAGGAATCCACAGGCATATAGTGTAAATGATCACAGCTGGGGAAATTCTAGCAACTTTCTTTGTTCCTTTCTAGTATAGAAATAGCATTGTGAAAACATGCTGAAAGGCCTTCCAATAAAACAGTCTCAGGTAGGTTTTGAATCATGTGTTTGAGATGCATCACTGCTCAGCTATGACTGAACCTATCAGGATACCACTCCTCAATGTTGTATGGCTTCCACTCAGTTTTTTGTTTCAGTAGATCTTTAAAGTTTAAACAGAAACGAAGCAAGTACTTGCTTGTGAGGACACAGTGTATTTAGATAGTAATTTTTCATTTTTAATGACTGTCATGACTACCCTTCAGCTGCTGGGTGCATCATTTAGCTCTTTGTTCTCTATGTCATCCATTGAACTGTCAGCATTTGTCATTTGCTGTGCATGTAAACCTCTCGCAGATGTTAGCGTTTCTGTTAATGCCCAGCTTTGATATTGGAAAAGGAGGGCTTGTTCCCTGCCTTCATATGCCTCTGCATGATCAGAGAAGTAAATCTTCAGGGCACCAAGTGTACACAAGGTTCCTGCTTCAGCATCCGTTTTTCAGACCACAGACATAACTGAATAAAACCTCTGCTACAAATATTTCCAAGATTGAGAGAGTCTAGACCAAAACCTTAAGATTCCTTTTGCAAATGTCCAGAGCCAATCCGTTTTCTCTCAATGTATTGAAGCTTTAAGCCATCTCTCTATAAGCCCATTTGACCTTTGTTTTCCTACTCAAAGTCTTATACTGAGGTGAATGGGAAGGGAAGTATTTTGAACCTCTATTTAGGTATGATGTTAAACAAGTTGACTGTGGGAATCAGAAGTATGTATGGCTACTTGGCTTTCCAGGCAAAATTTTTGTATTCTTTCCATATTAAATTACTAGTCTGATCTATGTGCTTGATGCAACAGCAGTATTTGGCCCTTACAAGGATATTTAAGACATAAGCAAGCCATTTTCCATAGTCTTACTCATATTTCTCAAAAGGAGAAAAATGCAGCTGAGCACCCATACATCTATGGCACTACTATGTGGAAGGCGTGTCTTTGGTGTGCTCATTCTAGTTCCAGAGCCCTTTCTGCAGTAGAACAGGGGATAGAATCTACTGTCCTCTGGTCTGCTCCTCCAAGTAAAGAGGAAAAATGAGTGAGAGGAAGTAAAAGTGATACTCTCTCATTTATGGGGGGTGGGAGGGGAACCAACAAAAAAAAAATCAACAACAACAATAACAACAACAACAAAAAAACCCAACAACAACAAAAAATAAAAACCCAAACCAAAGGAAAGGCGATAAGAAAGATACTTGGTGCAATATGCAATGTTCCTGACTGTGCAATCATGTCACTGTGAGTCCTCAGGCAAGCCACATACTTTGATATCTGTGAAGCCCCTGGAAACCTATGGGTGAAAAATGCTAACCGTATGCTGAGTATTCTTTTTTTTTTTTTTTTTTTTTTTTATCATAAAAGATGGAAAGGATCATCATGCCAAGAAAACTGGCAAATTGTTTGTTCTCTGCTGTGTTCCCTATCTCTGCTTGTCCCTGCTATATAATTACTTTCTAAATCTTAAGTCTCTGGATATACTTTGCTGCTCACTGTTGCATATCATATTCATTGTATATCAGGCCCAGCAGAGCCCTCATCCCTACTAGGTGTTCTAGTGAGCTGAATGAGATGGAGAAGAACAAACCACCTTCTGGAGAGAAGGTTATGGGGGGGAAAAATATTAGTACTCAACAGGTGGTTTGTATTTAATCTAAAGTTTCTGAGACACTTCATCTAGTCACTTTCTTCTGCCCTGCTATTAACCAGCGACATTATAAACCCTTCTACTGTCACAAGATTGGCCTGTAAAGCACTCTGCCATTTATTGGAAAGGTTTTATGGAGAAAAAAAACAGAACTGTTTAGTTAGGTAATAGTTCAGGACAGTCTAAATAGTCAAGGAGGATGACAACTGCTACCTACTGTGCAATACAAACTGTTCTGTTTGCATCTGCTGTTCCTTCTCCAACTGCTGTTTATTTCCCTGCATTCTTTATGGGTGGTTTAAATGGAGGGAAATAATTCTCATCATCAGATGAATGAGAGTGCAGGGAAATTTTTTGCATTTTGTAGATCCATAGCTATGTGGCAATATATGGTGTATTTGCTGATATTCAGAAAATTCAATGCAGATTATTATTGTCTGCAACAATGCTAAAAGAGTTTTCTGGAAAATTTCTGGATATATTAGTACTTTTAATCAGTTTTATCTTAACCACAAGGTTAGGGTTTTTTTGTCTGGTTTTTTTTTGTTGTTTTGGGGTTTTTTTAAAGGTGTTGATCAGAAAGCTACTGTAACGGTTAAAAAAAACTTAAATATTAAATTTTTTGACATGTTCTACCCAGACCCAGAACTCACTGACTTCTGGTTGCATTTCACAAAGCTAATATTGCAGCTAGAACCCAACTATTAAGTTATCTGCCTAGTGTGTTCAGAGTATAATATGACCAACAGCTTTTTTGCAGGAATGTCAAGGAGGAAACTAACTACTCATTTAATAAAAAAAATAAAAAGTTACAGATTCCAGTAAAAGAAAGAATCTAATAACCTTCACTAGTGTAAAAGAGTGGGCAGTGTCAACAAAATGAGTGGGATTCTATCCTTTGCTGCCTTTTGTCCCCAGGAGGGTTTCTTGTCATTTCAGCAGTGGCTGACAGGAGTCAGTTGAGTGCTGACATGTATTGTGGCACCTGTAAGCATTTTTGACATAACTGTCATAGTCCTGCAGGGTTTTGACAAGTTTGTCAACCTAATGAATGGGCAACTGAGCTTTAAAACATACACCAAAGGTCATATAAGTTGTTCAATGGAGGATGAAACGTTTTAGTAACTAAATAACAGTTTATGACTTACTCTATTTGCCTGAGAAACACCAAGGGTGGAGGGCACTTTACAACCTCTCTCCTCCAATATTGCTGATGACACTTAATGGGAATGGGAGAGAGGAACCTCTGAAGAATGGGGGGGTTTATATTGGGAGTTTTTTTTTAATAAGCAGAATTTGAGAAACCTTCATGTATAGCAATATATTTAACAGGGAATGGCTCTGCTTAGTTTAGTGCAACTGCTGTTGTCTATTTATAAAAGCAGAGTAGATCTTGTTATTAAAGAAAATTACTCATCATAGCAATAAAGCATCTGTAGTTTGCTATAGCCAGATATATAACCTTGAAGTTATAAAAGAGTAAAAATAATTGGTTTAAAATATCGTCTACCTATAACCAAAATACTTTTACTTTGCAGACAGTATGTAGACCAAGCCAAAAGGCTTGTACTAACAGGTTATAGCAAGTAGACAAGGTATCCACAAATCAGTTGAGCTTTTGTAGCTGTGTAAAGAAGTAAATCTCATCTCAGAGTTTGAGCAGACTGAAAACTTACCCACAGAGAATCACCACTGCTCAGCCTCTTAGGTTGTTGTGACTCAGTCATGGTTCACGTTGCAGTGGAGCAGTAACACCTATCAGAATACTTAGGATTTTTTTTTATTTTTTTTTTTTTTAAGTTCTGTGTTTTCCTTGCCCATAAGTATATCTTACAATATTTGAAATAAATGTATTTTTTTCTTACAAAAGAACTCCATGACTGTACCTTTAACACAGCCTTCCAAAAGTCAAAGATATACTGGCCAGGGACAACATACATTAACACTCCTACAGGGAAATACTAGTGTTTCTTCAATTGCAGTTCCATGCTCTTGTTTAAGTGGTCCAAAGCACAGAGGACTGCATTTAACTGATATTTCTCCTCCTTCACAAGACAATGAGTCTACGGTCTGACCTCACTGAGACTAGGATATTGACTGTGGTGGGATTTTGTATTCAAATGGCAAAACAAACATCCAATCAATAATATGTTTTCAGACCAAACTGTAGAGTGTTACATTAATTTTAGCGGAGTCATTGGATCAGTAGCAGTAACAACCTGAATAATTTTTACAGGATTAGAATTGCTTAATTGCAGTTAATGACCACTTGCCAAGCACATGTTATTACGGAGTATATCAAAAAAGGTTTAGTAATGGAGAGGGGAGAGGGAGTAGGAAAGGAAAATCTAAAACTAATATTTTGAGAGTAGATTCCTAAGTTTACTTAACTGCTTTTCCAGATGCATAGAATTGATGTATTTTCCTTTCAGGGAAAGGTAATATTTGTGATGCAGAAAGCAATTTTCAAGCTGCCTGTGAAGAACTCTGGCCTCCTATTAAGATATCTAAGCAAAACATCTTGCTTTATATGCACCACCCAGTACCACACTTCTCTCTAGCTCTGTGGTCATCTGGGGGTCATCGCACTGGTGGTTTACTTGCCCACATTCCTGCAGCCTGGATTCTGCTTTAAACTAAGACAGATGTTAATGAGCAGTTATTGACTCTTCACCAGCAGGAGACAACAAGAGGATTTTATTCTCTCTTTCTGAGTAGAACTGGCAAATAAGAGATTTTGGAAGATTCAGTTAGTGAAAGAAGAGCCAAGGACTGAGAGAGGGAGATATATAGTATATTTTTATATATTGGCAGAGGAAAATTAGCTAGCCTTGATGATATTTGTAATTAGACTAGTATCTACATTGACCTATTGAGAGTTTTTCTGTTAATCTGGAAATTCAAACCTGTATCAACATTCCCCAGAAAGACTACACTTTTGTAATGTATCAAACCAGAATCACTGGTCCATGCAAGGCTGAACTCACTGGTATCTAAAAACCAAATGAGATCAGAATTTGGGGGCCTTTAGCTTGTTTCTTTATATGTAAAAATTAGAAAAAAACCACCTCACAAAAGAACAACTTTTGTATTTATTTTTTAAATATCAGTTCTCTCAGGTATTATGAAAATTTTCTATTACTTGTTCAGTTTGAGGTGGAAATATTATGCATGTGTCTTTATATCCAATATTGAGTTTATTGCTGTTTGAGGGCTTTGGAATCTCAGAGGCACAAACCAGACCTTCTGAAGTGCAGTAACTCTAGTAATTTTCATGCACTTTGATAGCTGTAAACTAGAAACTACTTTTGCTGTTCTCTTTCACTTTTACTTTTATGTTTTTAATCACATTTTCAACTCATGCTACTCCAGGCGATGTGACTCATGTTTCATCTGTTAGATTTGAACAAAATATTTGCTTTTTTATTGTTATGCAGATCATTGATATCATTCTGCCACATCTCCTCTGATAATTCAGAAGACATTAGGGGACTTAGTGTAAGAATAAACTAACATTTACTTTACATCAGCTCCCCATGAAGACAATCAATCAGGCAGTGAATGAGAAATTGTTAGTCTGCAGCAGTCATAGAAGTAAATATACTGATTCTTTTAAAATGTTATAAACGTTTCATGTATAGCCTCCTAGGGAAAAAAACCTTTAAATAATTGACAACTGCAATGATATTTTTTTTCTTTCCATGTGTTGTAAATGTTCAGGTGGTCTAGGACATTAAGACACTAGTAAAGAATTTCACCAGAATATACTTGAACTTCAATTTACCACCTTTAAAATTGAGTGCTGTGGAAACAAAATAAAAATTTTAAATGCTTTCAGGTTTTTTTGAATACTACAGTGCAGACATCTATGAAACCTCTAGCTGGAACTAGAATATTGTGTATTCAGTCTTGTGTTTGTAAAGTGTATTGGGATCATAACTGGTTGGGATAAAAACACAGATTAAATAGCTGCATATTTAGTAAATACTTTTCACTTTACATGCTGAATGACGGAGGAGTTTGCTTGGAAAAAAATACTATGTTATCATGTAATTAAAGATATTTTCAGGGAAGAACTTAATACAAGTCAAAAAGGTGAACTTAATTCTGCCATTTTCTAACTCATGAGTGACTTTACAATCCTAATACAGTTTTCTTTGTATGAAACTCAAGAGTTCTCATGGCAAATACTTTCTCAAGTGTTGGTTTCAAAATGAAACAAAATTATTCATGTTATCCTCACAGATATCATTTTAGCTAAGCTTTTTCTATCTTTCCAATGCAGATATTAAGTCTGAGCGACCCAAACTGCCATCAGTATTTCAAGTGCAGCTGTAGTAACTGAGGGTACAGAAGAAATATGACCTGAGTTGCCCTGTGTGGCTTCTGTCCTCTATAACTTAATTTGGTTTTGGCAAAAGAAATTAATTGGAAATTCATTCATGAACTAAACTATGTTTTATTTATAGCCAGTAATTTCCAAATCTTACATAATTTGGGTATGTATGCAATGTGTATGTGTATGGAAAACACACATGGAACAGAGACACTGATTTGCTCTCTGACTTAATTAAAACCAAACAAGCTAACAAAAAAACCAAACAAACCAACTTCTTAAAAATTCTCTGTGGAATGACACTGAATGAATTCTAAAATATAATTTCTATTACAATCTCCATACTAAATATTACCTACGCATTTTAGGAGAGTGCCTGGTACCTGATATTGAAAGGAAGGTGTAGGAAACCTCACAGTAGACAGTTACACAATCATTTTGCCACAAGAGAATGTTTCTTTTTAATTACCAATGGTTAATAGCTGGCTCAGGTCCAGAAACATGGAGGAGCTGCATTCTGTATTGTTTTTATGCTAACGTAGCTGTCAGTGATTTGACAAATCCATTATTGTAGGTAACAGAGGTCTGGGGAATCTCATACTTTAGAGAAAACATGGAATATAAGCAATAGGGAATGTAGCGTAGGGGCATCTGAAGGGCTTTTCATGAGACCAACCAGGAGCTAATAAGTGTTTTCAGACCAAGATGATTCTTGCAGAATTTCTCTCATGCCCATTTCCTTGGACTGAGCACTTCTGTACAATGAGCTTTCTCAGATGTCAGATGATGGAGGAACATGAGATGAAAATAATGCAGTAGTCAGTCCAAGACTTTGGCTTTATAAGCCCAGCTTTTGTTCTAGCTACAGCTGGTGGTAAACAGAGTTGATTGCTTTCTGTAGATCCTAACTCCTCTGCTCTGGGATAGAGGGTGTTGGTGCTGAAGCATCCAGGCTAGCTTTGAAGGCACTTTCACTCATATGGCTCCCTGCTTCAGCTAGTACTCCTAGGTATTATTAATGACTAGAGATGGCCATTGTCATTTCTAGGAACCTGTAGTACATCTGAACACAGGCTGTATATACCATCCACAGATAACTGACTCTAGTCTCTAGTTTTTCACCTTGTGCTTGAATGTCTGTAGATTCCTGCTATGAGCAAACAGAAATGCAACTGGAAAGCAATTATGTCCCTTGTCATGGTAAACTGCATTAAAAACCACCACCCTACTCTGCAAAACTGTGTCCAGTAAATTTTGTGTACATCTGTTCCTGAACTGGTGGTATTTGAACCCACGTGGAAAAGAAAATAAACATATATAGGGAAATAACTAACTCTGGATGCACAGCTGCACAGATCCAAGCCTAGCTCCATGGGCTGGCTGCACTTGTATGCTGTTCATTGACCCACTTTCTCTTCCTCTGTTCCTCCTCATACACAGGACCCAGCCTAGAATAACTTTTATCTGTGCAGATAAACTGCAACACTAAGAAATTAACTGATCCATTAACTTCAGCGGCAGCAAGCTTTATTTTCTTATCCTTTACTATAGCTATGCTCTTCCCTGTCCTACTCCCTTTCCCATAGTGGGGGAAGCCTACTCTTATTCCCAGTCATCCTTAGATCAATAAAATACAATATCACCTATGTGTCTGCAACATCCTGAGCTCATTTGACTTGATATAGCTACCACAAGATATCCATAAGCTCCCCATTGTGTTGCAAAGGGCAGAATACAGTACAGGTCAAATATGCCTCCTTCCCAAAACTGCTATCACAAAGAGAGAGTTGTGGATTCAATCAAAATCTAGGAGGTAATGTGCTGTCTTAATCTCTCATTTCTGCTTCTGCATCTTTGAAAGCTTTTCCTCTCCACGTTTTTTCCCATGCAAATACTTTCCTCTATAGTCATGACAACTAAAGGAAAAGCTATGCTTAAAACAAACAAACAATTAATATTAATCAATTATTTATGAGTATGCATGATGAATATTTATGAAAAATATCAGTGTCTGCTGAAGATGTAAGATAAGAATCAGTTGTAAACTCTTTGTGTGAAAATAAACATATACTGTAACTGTTAATTATGTGGCTACTATTATTAGGTACCATTACAGCTGAGTGAACCTTTCAAATGATTTATTCACTGGCAGGTAAGCTGACTGAAATGATTTGTAAGTTTGTCAAGCTGTTTTGGCCAAGATCAAGCTAGAAATTTTATTACAGACTTTTAAGAAAAAATGTGGATTTTTTAAAAAATTTTCAAATAAATTCTTTACATCAGATGTGCCAAAGTATAATTAAAATAAAATAAAATAAA
>NW_010291503.1:0-8020 GCF_000700745.2 Antrostomus carolinensis | reverse complement strand
CCCCCAGGTCCCTCTTTGCAGGGCTGCTCTCTCCTGACTTAAGGTCAGGAAGATCTCGGTACAGGAGCAGGATTTGATGCAGGGACTGCAGCAGCCAGGGCTGAGCCTGAGCAGAGCTGCAGCTGCACAGGGGGCTGAGCAGCAGAAGGGGCTCAGTGGGTTTTCCTCCTGTTGCCACCAGGCCCCACACTGCCAGATTTGACTCTGCAAATGGCAAGTAGGGGACTGTTGTACCTCCACGCTGTCTGCTCTGAGCCTGGGCGCTCAGACCCATCACAGAATGTGGCCTTACGCTGTCCCTTGCTAAGTTAGCTGTCAGCAAACGGGCTTCCCGGGGGTGCGGTTAGCCCAGATTTCACACCTCGGCTGGACTGCCAGGGCTTCCTGCTCGGGAGCCGTCCTGGGGATCCTGTGCAGCTGGGTTTGCGCTCAGGAGACTTGAGAGGCCTTTTATTGCTGGGGGTGGAGATGCAGATGAATCCATAACATGCATGAAATGGGCTGGGATCTGCCCGCAGCCATCCCAGCCCTGTTTTACGGAGGGAAGGAGCAAACCCCACTTGGCTTTGATGGGCTCTGTGGGGCACGTTTGTGGGTCCGGTTTAGTCAGTCGGGGTGAGAACGGGCTGTGCCAGGCGCTGGGCTCCTTTAGCGCTTTGTCAGGGCGGTGCTCTGGGATCTGCAGCGGGAGCCAGCCTGGCTGGTAGTGCAGGAAATCTGGAAATGGGCATTTTCCTGGACTTTGGGAACTGCTGGTTACAGACTAGACTGTTTGGGAGGAAAGTCTGTGAGAGGCTGGTTGTGGTGAGGTGTTTCAGAGCCAAGGAGGGTGCTGCCCAGCAGTTCTGTGGTCAGGAGCATGTCACAAGAGTTAATGTGCTGGCCTGTCCTTTGTCACCAGCAGTTTTAGGGGTGAAACTGGATAGTTTTGAAGTTTCCAAATGATTTGTGGCAGGTAAATTGCCCTAAAGTTCAGTTGATTGTCCGGGTGATACATTGAGTGCTTGAGAAGCAAGAATGTCTGTGATATGGAATTTCAGATCAGGGTTTGAAATAATTTTAGGCTTCATTTTGGCGCTGTAAAAATTCTCTGGTTTAGTTTCTGGACTGCAAGATAGTTGACACTGATGAAGTCACAGGCAGGTTTTGAAATACTGCTTTGAATCAGACAGACAGATGCTAGGCAGGCTGAGCTCTTTTTGGACAGGGAGTGTCACAGTGAGAATTTTGGAGATTTCAGATCAGGGTTTGAAATAATTTTAGGCTTCATTTTGGCGCTGTAAAAATTCTCTGGTTTAGTTTCTGGACTGCAAGATAGTTGACACTGATGAAGTCACAGGCAGGTTTTGAAATACTGCTTTGAATCAGACAGACAGATGCTAGGCAGGCTGAGCTCTTTTTGGACAGGGAGTGTCACAGTGAGAATTTTGGAGAGTTTGGGCTTTTGGAGAGGTGGATATCGCAGGGAACAGCCCCAGCTGCGTGGCTGAGCACATGTACCTTGGCAATGAGGTGCTTCCCTGGCTGGGTGGCCCAAGGCAGCTGCTAATGTGGATTCTTTTGTTTGGTGGTAGGGTCAGCTGTGTCTTCAGGAACCTGGTGTGTTATACATAAGCTGGGTGCCTGGAAACAGTTTTTAAGAAGTTCTTGACAAAATATACGTAAAAGTTGGAAAAATCCCAAAGCAAGATTGCCATTGTCACTGCCTGGTCCCTGATGATACGTCTGTCTTTCCAAGTTCATCTGGTTCTCTGTGAAAACAATACAGTGACCAAGGCCTCTCCTGTCCCAGCCTAGCTATTATTTTTAGTTTGGTTTTTCATGCTAGTTGCTTTTTGAGGCTGTTGGCAGAGCACTGGCACACAGCTGGACTCTCAAAGCAGCTGTCGTGGTGGTGGAAACCTCTGCCCTGTTTTTGGTTATGGGTGGTTTTGCAAATAACGTGAGGACCCGGCTCCGTTAACACTTTCTGGATGAGGCTTTGAGCAACCTGGTCTAGTGGAAGGTGTCCCTGCTGCTGGCAGGGGGATTGGAACTGGATGAGCTTTAAGGTCCCTTCCAACCCAAACCATTCTATGATTCTCTCTCTCAGTGGTTTGTTACAGACAGAGGATTTGTTGGGGAAATGCAGTTTTATTTAGGGTGGCTGATGACAGAGTGCCAGGATCAACCTTTGTTGACATTGCTAGGGCAGAGGAAGGCCAGCAGGAGATCTTGATGGGCACAGGATTTTCTGTCCTGGCTTCTCAGACAGCTCAAGGCTTTGGGTTTTCTTACATAGATGAAGTGCTTCCAGACAGTCTCTCCGGTACAGTGCTCTGTAAGCCAAGGGATGCAGCAGGTAGAAAGAAGTGTTGGCCTGGCTGATGCACAGGGATTGCAGGGATTTTGGTAGCGATGTGTGTAGAGGAGCGGAGGTGCAGGACATCAGGACGGTGCTCACTGATGGAGCTGGTGGCTGAAGTACAGGAGATTTTTTTTTTTTTCCTGCTGGGCACAAGCTCACTGGACCTGCCCATCTCAGCTGTTGCTGCACAGACAGTGTGGGAAGTGTTTTCCTGGCCTGGTAAAAAATGAACAAAAGGTAACTTAAGGTTCGTTGCTCCATGAACAGCATCCAGGCTCTGCAAACACAGCCCCTTCGAGCATCTGCATCCCTTCACTGTCAGCACCAGCCAGATTGTGCCAGTGTAGGCAGGTGGAGCTCAGTACCCCCCACAGGGCTCGCTGGATTTGGGCAGAGTGGGGCTGATCCTCTTCTCTTCCCACAGCACCCAGTTGCTGCTGGGTGACTGTGTGGCATTAATGAGGAGCTAGAAAGCGTAACGTGGGACTGAGTTTTTTTTTTTCTGTGACTTGATGATGACTTGACTGCTCCTTTGCCTGCTGGACATCAGCCCCAGTGCTCACTCTCTGGGGCCAAAGAGAGCTGCTGTGGGGCCGGGCTAGAGTGTGGGCTCCGTGCTGACCTTCCCTGCTCTTTGATTCCAGGCCCAAGAGTGAGTACTCCGAGATCGATGAAGAGGATGCTCAGGCTCCGTACGACCCGAACGGGAAGCCAGAGAGGTAGGAAGCTGGATCTGCTGCCACAGATGAAAAATGGTGGGGACTGGCTGGGTGCATCACTTTGGCTTTTGTTAATACAAGAGTATTTACTCTTAATACAAGAATATTGCTCTTAATATTAAGAGTATTTCATTAATACAACTCTGCACTGAAGTTTGCCAGCCCAGGGAGCTGGTGTTCCCTGAAAAGCAGGGCAGAAGCTGGAGTTAACTGGTGATATGCCCAGGCCTGGCAGGTTTTTCCCTCTGGGAGTTATTAGACACCTCTCAAGTTTGTGTTCTCAAGTAGGGGAGTGCAGCACTCAGCGAAGTGTGAGGCCTGTGGGGGAAAATGGCTTAGGGTATTTATTCAGCCCTGTGGGTCTCTTGTGCTCTGTTGCTGGTGGTGTCCCCTCTCCCAGGTTGTTTGTACTGCAGAGATGCCTGCATCCAGTCTGACTCTGGTGTGGGGCTCTGTGCTGGCTCACAGGTCACAGTGCTCAATGGGGAAGACCTCAGAAGTGCTCTTGCAGCCTGTGGAGTCATGAGCGTTGGTGTGACAGCTGTAGAGGGGCAGCGCTGGTTGTTGCCCGGTTGGGATGGTTGGGATTACCCGCAGAACTCCCTGTGGTGGGGCAGGACAGGCTGGAACCGCTCCGCGGGGGCTCCCTGGTTTTGTACCTTCTCGCAGAGCAGATGGTGACTTAACTCCACTGACTTCTCAGGTTTTACTACAACGTGGAGTCCTGCGGTTCTCTGCGCCCAGAGACCATCGTTCTCTCCGCGCTGTCTGGCCTGAAGAAGAAGCTGAGCGACCTCCAGACCCAGCTAAGCCACGAGATTCAGAGTGACGTCCTCACTATAAACTGAGGTGGCCCCTTGCAAGAGTGCTCAGGCGTGAGCCATGCAGAACGTTCCTGCCTCTGCCCGGCAGTGTGCTGGGCCGAGGCTTTTGCCTCCTCATCTCCCTCTGCCTTTGCTGGCCCAGCTCTGCTGGTCAGTGACACCTCTTTCCTGGCCCCCCTTCCCAGGGAAGGCCATCGCGACGTGTAGGGTAAAGCAGGAAGGGAATTGCTGAGCATCTTTGCTGGGACAGGTTTTGTCTCTGAGTGATCCCAGAGGTTTTAGGCCAGAGTTTTGGATTCTGGCCACGTGGTGTTTGGGATTGGGAAGCGCATACCTTGGTTATACAACCCTACCTGATCTGCATGTCTGTTCCTTCCTGTGCTGAATAAAGCCTTACCGTAACCCTGCGTGCTGTCATCCCTGAAAGCTCGTCCGCGGCTGCAGGAGGAGATGTCACATCATTTACTTCTATCCAATAGACATAACTTCATGAGATCTGCTTCGGAGGGAGCATTGCTCTCTACTGCTGATGGCTGCTCTTGACGTTATCTGCTAAGGAGACCAGAACCCCCTCCAGCAGGTACCTGTCACTTACTGATCCTGTGCTGCGTTCAAAGCAGATGTTTGAGGCCACGCTGATAAGCGAGATGCTGCAGAAGGCAGTGCTGCAGGGGAGCCTCGATGGGCCAGGTGAGCTTAGCTGTACTTAAAGACTCCTCTGGAGCAGACCCTACCCCTGTGCTGTGTAACCTTTACATTAGGAGCTGGGATGGCCGGGAGTCTGTCATTAACCCCTGGCTGACAACTTCCAGTGTGTCCAGTCCCAAAGTGGGTCGTGCGCTGGGCTGGAGCTTGGTGCAGGTCCCAAACTGCGACCACTGTGGCAGCAGCTGAAGGGCTCCAGCAGTTGCGTGGGTCACCTCTGAGCACCTCCCTGAGTGCTGAGCACCTCCCCTGTGTTAGTGCTCAGCAGGACTTGGGATGAGCTTCCTGGTGACACTTTCCTGGAGAGATCTGCCTCTTCCTTACCGTGGTGGCTGGGAGGGAGGGGAAGGTGCGTGTGCCACTGCACTCGACCCAGTGCGGACGTGGCATGTGGGAATGGCTCGGGGGGGAGTGGGATGAGTGCTCAGGCTGAGCTGGAGAGAGCAGCCTGAGCCAGCACTGCCTTCCCTTCCTGGGAAGAGCTGCTGCAGCTGGGCTGCTCCTTCTTCAGTGTGTTCTTGCTGTGGCACAGCTGGCCATGGCACAGCTCCTCAAGAGCTGTCCCTGTCCCTGGAGGGAGCGCTGCCCCGGCTAGGGTGGCCATCTCGCCTCGAGCGAGCGTTCTGCCAGACAGTCATGGCACAGATGACCGAACCGGCACAAGTCTGTGAGAGCTGGGAGATGAAACTCCTTTGCACTGCCCTGGCACATCCCCAGAGCCACGGGGTGACAGTGGGGTGCTGCTGTCCTGTTTCACTTGGGGTTGGTTGATAGAGGGTGGCAACTCGCTCCACCTTTCTCCCCTCCCCAGAAGTTTTAGGGCTTCTCTTGAAATGTCCTGGCTGTGACTGGAGGCAGAACAAAGCTTGGAGCCAAGCACACTGCCGGGAGCGTTAGGAAATCTCCCCCCATCAGCATTTTTCTCTCTGGCAGGCGCTGCTCCTGCTTGCTCTTCCCAAGTTGCGTTTGGATGGAACAGACAAACAGGAAGGGTGGATGAGGGTTGTTTATTCATTGAGCAACTCCTTAAAAAAAGAAAACCCAAACACTTTTTGTAATGTTAAATCTTTTCCAGCTGAGGTGTGTAGCTAGGAAAAGAGAGCGGGTTACACCTCTCACCCAGGGGAGGACATGCTACTGGGTGGTGCTGGGGTGCCAACGAGCCCCTCTGCACCCAGTTGTGCTGTGGGGATCAGCTCTTCTCCATCCCACCATCTCCCCAGCAGCTCCCCAGCCTCAGCCACAAGCTACACAAACCCAAGACACAGTATTTACAGACCACAGGTTCCCACATCACAACACTCCCCGTCCCCAAAGCACAGACCTGGAGCGTTACGGGTGGAAATAAAACCACCAACCACACAACCCAGACCGAAAGAAGACTCCAAAGAAACACCAAGGTTTGCACGGCAATAAAAAGATAGCCCTTCTAAAGGAGGTCAATAAATAGGAGAACTAGAAAAAATCAATTGCTTTTGAGTTCAGCACACGAAGCCCAGCTGCCCCCTGGGCGAGGGCTTTCACCCGGCCGCACTGGAGGGCGAGCAGGGAGCGAGGACTACGGGAACACACGGAGAAACGCAGCTCTGCCCCATCAGCCTGGGCTTCTCTGCCCAGGGATGGTTTATATCCGCAAAGCTGCCCCTTGAGGGACAGATGCTACTGGCCAAAACCTGTCCCTGGGTTGCCCACCAGCAGATAAACTGGGGAGCATGGCTGGGGAGAGCAGCTGTGGGTGGAGGAACAAGGGGTGCCAGGGTGGGGGCAGCTCGAGAAAGCCAGGGGGGGCTTGTCTCTGCCTGGCTGCTCACCCCAGCCAACCCTCCAGAAGGAAAACCAGTTTCTCCTGAGACATCTCAATTCTGCAGTGAGTGTTTGAATAGCTTTGAGAAGTGCAAAAATCAGCTCAAGGGTGGTGGGGCATCCCCAGGAGCACCCCACTCTTCACAGGGTGGAGTGAGATGTTGGGACCCTGCACCATCAGCCTGGCACAGCCACATCCTCCAGCACTGCTCCGTCCTGGCGCAGGGTGATGCTCCAGCCTTCCCCCTCCTTGCAGAAAACACACTGAATTCCTTGACACCCCCCCGTGCCCTTCTCCACCTCCCAGCTGGAGCCCCAAGAGTCAAAAACACCCCTCTGAGCATCTCTGCCCAAGGGCTCTTCAGCAGCCATGGAGTTTGTGTTCGTGTGAGAAGGAAAAATCTCTTATAATACGGATATTTGATATATATTTCAAGTCAGTCGAGGCTGAGCCAGCCATCACCTCCTGTAATGCCAGGCCAGGGCATGAGCCAGCACCTGCTCCCCCAAGGTCTTGGCACGGAGAATGCCCTCGCCTAGTCTCCCTGGGGACTCAGAGAAGCAGCTGCCTGTGTCCTTGCCACCCCTCTGGGAAGAAAACAGGGACCCCCACCGCGGTCCCCCCCGCTGGCTCACGGGGACGATGTGGGCTCCCTGCTTTCAGGTTTGTCACTTTTGGAGGCCTTTGGCTTCAGCAAGATGAACCTGTTGAGGAGGTCGGTGTCCGAGCTGGCCTGGGCGCCCACATATGCCTGCCCTGGGGATGAAGCAGAGGGTGGGCTTGGGGGGGATGCCCCAGGGGCTGGAGGAGCGGTGGCTCCTCAGTGGGGAACGGGGACACTCACCGGCGTAGCTGGAGGACTCAGCCATGTTCTGGGAGCCGGTGATGTGGTGCCAGTAGGCGCTGCGGGGCAGCATGGTGGTGGGGGTGCAGGGGTAGGAGAAGGGCTCGGTGCCCTTGTTCAGCAGCTGTGTAGGACGAGAAGGGGGTGAGGGTGACACAGGGCACCCTGAGCCCCCCACCCCATCCATGCCCCCAGGGTAGGTTGGAGCTCACCCTGACGTTCTTCTCCATCTCCAGCAGGACCCTCTTGTGCTGCTCGGCGATGGCCAACGTGGCACTGTGCACGCGCTGGTAGATCTGCTCACCCTCCTGCGTCTGGAAGGTGTAGAGACCTTCCCCTGCGTCACACATCCTGCAGGGACAGAGCACGGGGTGTCACTGCGGTCCCCAAGCCAAGGAATGATAAAAAATACCCACTGCCCAGGTGGCAGCTGGCCCAGCTTCCCACACTCTAAGTGTTGTCCCCATGTCCCCTCCATGGTGCTGAGCTGGGACCAGTTCCAGCACCAAACCTCCCTGGCCATGAGGCACCCTATGTGGGCGTTAGCCATCACCCTGGTGTCAGGCCTGCTCTGGGGTGATGGCAGCAGTGTCACCTCCTGGTGCACCCAGCAGGATGAAGGCACCCAGTGGTGGTCCCTGTCCCAGCAAGGGTGACATCTCACCGTCCGGCCTCGAAGGTGAAGCGGGTGGCATCGCGCCCGTAGCGGCGCAGGGAGCAGAGTGGCCAAGAGACCAGCTTCACCCGGGGGTTGTGCATGTCCCAGAGGTAGATGTT
>NW_010291502.1:0-420 GCF_000700745.2 Antrostomus carolinensis | reverse complement strand
GGTTAACCGTGACTAGACTGGGTGTACTGGGCGGGACTGGGAGCACTGGGAGGGGTTAACCCCTGTCGTGCTGGGTGTACTGGGGCGGGGAGCCCGGACTGAACTGGGAGCACTGGGTGGGGTTAACGGTGACTGGACTGGGAGTACTGGGAGGGGTTAACCCCTGACGTGCTGGGGCCACTGGGTGTACTGGGAGTACTGGGAAGGGTTAACCGTGACTAGACTGGGTGTACTGGGTGGGACTGGGAGCACTGGGAGGGGTTAACCCTTTCCATACTGGGTGCACTGGGTGTACTGGCTGTACTGGGAGGGGTTAACCCTGGGTGTACTGGAAACACTGGGTGGGGAGCCCGGGTTGAACTGGGAGCACTGGGTGGGGTTAACCCTTTCCGTACTGGGTGCACTGGGAGCACTGGGAGC
>NW_010291501.1:0-24839 GCF_000700745.2 Antrostomus carolinensis | reverse complement strand
TGACGGCGGCGCCGGTAACGCTCGGTGTTGTGTCAGCAAGCGTATCTTCGAGGTGGGGGGCAGGTGAAACGCACTCGAAGCCAGGACGTTTTATTTTGTGTAGCGATTTCTCAGCGGTTAATAGAGCATTTAAAAGGAGGAACAATGATGCTTTTGTCTGGTTATATAAAGCGTCGCCACAGTTCAGTGAGATTCTTGTTTTTTTCCAGCCTCTGTCCAAATCTCTGAGGCTAAAATTACAGAGAGACAAAAATGTTTTATTACCAGAGAGCTTGTTAATGTATTTAAGTTAGTTTATGATTAGGACTGTTGTTAGGGACACTAAAAATGAAGGTATTATTGTCATGCCCACCTAGTTGAAAATCAGAAGACAAAAATTAAGAAGTATTTTGGGGATATTTTAGCTCAGCATATTTTGAGGGGGGTTTTTTGCCTCTAGTAAAATAATTTGGTAAACAGTTTATACTCTTAGTTAAGTATATTTGTATTGGAAAGATGCGCTGCTAAAACTTCAGGTGTTTTGCAAATCCATCATTTTTTGCAAAAGTATTGAAATAGGGATGGTTTCTCTGATAACTGCTCATCCAGGTGTTTTAAAGTGACATACTTCATGGGAACATGTTATTTTGAAAAGTGCAAAGAAAAGTTGTTTTTTTTAAAAAAAAAAAAAAGTCCATTAAAACAGTTGAGAAAACATTGCCAGTAGGAAGCATCGTAATCCCCAATAGTTACGTTTATGTTTGCACTCTGACATGCTGAGAGGTTTATCTCCTGTTGGAAAACTCTCAATTACAGTTGCATATTGCACAAGTTACTGGTAAAAGTTGCTGATTCATTTTTATGAATGCCAGCAAACTTTTGATAAGGATTTCCAGGCCTTGTTGTATGACAGTGTCTTTCCCTTTGGTTTTATATTGTGCCCCCATAAAATAGTTGGCCTATAAATTTTAAAGTATCAGCATGTGTTTGAAAGTTTTGGACTTAGGAGGGTGAAAATTTATGTGGAATTCAGCAGCTGACGTGTTAGTGCTTAAAGAAAGCTTCTATTCTTTTTTGTTTCTATTCTTAAGACAAAAACTGAACATCAGGAAGAGTGGGAAACATTTTCAATAAGTGTTTTTTTAGGTGGGTTTTTTTTTTCCTAATGTGAACATCTTTAAATATTAATCTTCAAATCAAAATATGGTAACAACTTAGTATTTGTAAGACTCCGTTTTAGTAGAGGAAATCAAAAACATTCTTATGCAAAACTTTAGGTTTTATATGTGATTTCTCAATTTTGTGTTACTATTGTGATTTTTAAAATGATCACCTGGGATTTAGAGAATGCACTAATAAGTAACAGGGGAAAATACTCATGTCCGTTACTAAACAGGATTTTTTTATTATTTTTTTTTAGTGAGTTAGTGGATGGCTGAAAGTTGGCTTGACCGTTGAGTTGCTGAAATGTTTTGCTGCTTGAGAGCCGTGAGAAGGTATGGCATGTTGCTGACCTAATTTACCTTTTAGCATATGTTTAAATGTTAGCTTAAGATTTGCATATATGTAAAACTCGTATGGTCTTTTTATTTAATGCTATTTCTTTGCTTTCTCATCTTCACAGCTTGAAGCTTTCAACAGAGTATCCACAGTTGAAAATCCCCAAAAGCCATATACTTGTCCTAGAGTGAGATATTAAAAAGGCTCTCAACAAAACAAGGGTTTTAAAATAGCTTAATTATGACAAAGTGGTAGTCTAAATCTGAATATGATATCCAATATATTGCTTCATTATTGAGTTATTAAAGCTCAGTGTTTCAAAGTGACTGGACATATCTGTAATAATGAGCTTAATTTAACAAAGCTTTTCAGTGCCAAAGCTATAAGCCAAAAAGTTAAACTTCAGAGAGATGTAAAGAAAAGTAAAAAGAAAGCTGAAGGGAATTATTTAATCAATAAATTAAATCTGTCCTCGAGTACGATTGCGTAATGTATTCTAGTGGAGATTGTGTTTCATATCTTTCATGAAGTGGAGGCGGCTGTCCTCGAAGTGGTTATGACCTTGATTTTAATGTGCAGCCTTTCTCTGCTCTTCAAATCTGAATGAAGCTCTTGGAACAATCCTTGTTCCTTGTGAGCAAGGCCATAAGCATCTTTCTTGCATTTTCTCTCTCTAAATCCATTTATCTTGTCATTTCACTTGAAGGATGCCTCAGAGTTCTGTCTTTCACCTTCAGTGAATGAATTCTTCCTTCTGTCACGCAGACTAATTTTGGCCTTTGAGCGTTTCTCTTTTAAGCAAGTTCAAAATAGACTTTTGGCTGGAATCCTGAGCCTTGCTACTAGCATGACAGTGGTGTTTAGATACAAAACAAGGGAACCAAAGTTAACCGTACTTGGACATTTTTCTTGTAGAATACCAGATGGAAGTTTATGATTAATAAACTTGGAAGCATGATTAATATTTTCCAGGTATGGTGGAACTTTTTTTCTTAACTACTGGCAATGGCATGCAGCATAGCCCCAGAGTGGATGTGGAAAGTGGTGTACAAATAAGGTGAAAAGAGAACTGAGCTTCTTATTTCTTCCTAGCAGTTGGGTCTAGGAGGATGTGGGTTTCTTGCATGGCTGTTAATCAAAACCACTATCAGAGAGGTAGCTGGTTAATTTATGGGTTTTTTCCCCTTTGCTCGAATTTTTTTTGTTTGTTTTTATTGTTTTGTATCCACTTGCTGGGGGGGGAAAAGTTTCTGTTGTTTTTTTTTCCTCAGTAAGATGACTGTTTTGGTATTTTCTGGATCCAAAATGGTAGAGCATATACCAAGTGGACTTTTATCCAGTATGCTTTGCTTCCTTTCTTGCTAGGTCAGGTAGAGGGTTTTTTTCCTGAGTCACTGAGCAACTCTGGCATGTTCTTATCATTGAGAGCTTTTGCTCTCCATAAAAACATGGTATTGCTATGGTACTTCACCATCTCCTGCTGTTTTGAGTAGGATCATGGGCTATCATGATGACTAGTCTTAAAGTCTTTCTCAGATGCAGCCAGCAAGGAGGTAGACATGTTTGCCAGTAATACATTTTATCTTTTTTAATCTTCCATTTAATCCACGCACACGAAAGCTGGTTTTAGTCATAGCGGTTTGAAACTTCATCAGTCATCTTACATTATAGATTTTCCATCCCACTTTTCTACGAAAACTTCTCCTGTTTTCAGCAAGCTGACTTTTAAGACCTACTAATTAAATATTTGCCCACCTCTTAGGCAGAAAACATTAGCTTTAACTGCTTTCATGTTTCTAATTGAAGAGCTGGAAGTGTTGACAGAAAAAAGGTAAAGTAAGGGTCATTGCATCTGCTTGACAACTGAACTATTGTCACTTACTCTACCATTTACCAAAATGAAAAATACTGCTTATTGTTTGAGTACAAATGTGAGGAATTTTTTTTCTTATTTTGTTTGTTTTGTTAATTAATGAAAGCGGTCAATAAATAGTCTCACATGTTTCTGTGTTCAGGACAATTACTTGGTCTAGGATGCTGAACAAATAGCTCTTTGTAAAACAGTCTTGCTTACTATTCATGAAGTTACTAGTTTTATGTGAATTGGAAGCAGCTTTGCCTCTAATCTGCCATATATTTTCCTATTTGGGGCTTGTATTTTGAATGATATTGTGAGCAGTGAAACAACGTTGTAATGCTTAACAGAGCAGAATCCCTACCCTTCTGAGTTGCAAACCAATAGAAGTATTACTCAGAGAAAAAGGTTGGCCTGTTGAATTTGTTAGCCTTTGAAATCAGGTGAAGGAGAAATCTGTTATTAAATATTTACCAATTCACATCTTCTTTCTGTTTTTATATATACTGCCTCTTGGTAATTGGTTTGCTATCCTGAATGTCAGCTTCAAGTTATGGCAGGAAATTTTGGTGGTCTTGAATTCAGAACTTGGTTTTCCTTCCATTTCAGTCTTCTGTTATACAAGCATGCTCTTTGCAAACTCTTGTTTCGTTTTAATTGGGCTATTCAATCTTTTGTACTTTCTGAACTTCCTAGAACTTGAAATTAACTTTTCCTTCTGATCTTAGATAAAACTAACAATCTTCTTTTCCTACCACTGAAATTTATTTTAGTCCTTGTTTTCTTCTATTTCAGTGAAGATCGAAGGGCAAAAAAGTACTGTCTTCTTATTTGATGTCTTCTTTAAAAGAGTGTGTTTGGGAAAGTAGGTCCATTTTTTAAATGGACACATGTGTGTGGACCTCAGAAACTAATGCAGAACTTTGTTTGAATTGTGATTATTATTCCTGGGTAAAATTTCATATTCTTTTGGCACTGCTTGAAAAGTACTGGGTTTGACTTTTTAACTTGGAGGTTCAAAAGTATGTAAGGGTTAGCTTTTAAGAGCAGCTTCAGCAGTAGCTACAAAGAAATACCACTAAAGCCAGTCTTTATCATTTGAACTACTTGGCTGGGGAATTTTTATTTGAGCCTGCTTTGAGAAAGTAGAGGGAAAAGTTACTGTACTTATTTTCATGTCTTTAATCAGCCATTAGCATCCACCATCTCAAACCTGTTGGATTTGTCTATCCAGCTTTGTGAGTCCCAAGGGGAAACATCCAGCACTCAGACTTCTAATATCGGTTTTAAATTATGACACTTGCAACTGTGAATGTTTCCTCTCTTCTGTCACATTCTAATATAATTTATATCAGTTTGTCACTTGATTGGTTGCATCATACATAAACATTTTATTACTTTATTAGGTTATGTCTGGAGAAGATATTGCTACAGTGCATTCTTCAGTCAAGAACTTTGTCAGGAGCTGATGCCATCAATGCTCTCAGACCTTTCTATTTTGCTGTGCATCCAGATTTCTTTGGCCAGCATCCCAAAGAGAGGGTAAAAATCTCTTAATGCACTTTCTTTGTAAATGTGTCATATATTGAGGATGGAAATTTTCTGGTTTTCCTTCTGTCAGAGAAACAAAAGTAGTGTTAGAATTTTAGAATTGAGTGTGGTTGTTACCAGAGAATAAAAAAGATGCACTTTCTTTATTTTTAACAAGGATAGATCACTTAAGCACCCATTATTTTTCAGTCATATATTCTGTTGAACTGTTATAAAGAAAATACTGAATTCTTCCAGTGTAATTTATAATACATATTACTTGCTTTATCACTTTGGAATGCTGTGTGTTATATTTGAATCAATGGATTTCTTTAAGCTTGAAAGCCTCAAAAGTGGTGGTTTGGAATGTAAAAGAATATGCAAGTATGTACATCATACAACTTACTAATGTAATATAATTATTAATTTATACTGAGAATATGAACTGTATCACTGCTTGTTAAGAGCAGCTGGTGGTTCGGAAAAACTAATTCTACATGTAAGGTTAAAAAGATTTAGATGAAAAAATCACCGAATTCATAATCTGTAATGGTGGTTTTTTTCCTTTTTCTAAACAGGAAGTAAATGAAAACTCTCTGAAGAGATTAAATGGCTACTTGGAGAATCTACAGAAACCAGGATTTCGCTCCTTTAAGCCAACTCAGCTTACTTTTTATGTAAGAGAAAGAGAACCAAACTCTTCTGATGTTCCAGAATCCTTCAGTGCTTCAGGTGCTTTTATGTTGTGCAGAATGAATCTTCCTGTATTTAAATTCTTTCAGACCCCTATTAGCTTTGTGTGGTTGTAATGACTTTTCAACTTAAAATCCTGTCAAATCATGAAAATATGTATTAAATCAGACAGCTACGACTATCCCAAACATTTAAACATCTTAAGCTTTAAAAAGCATTGAAAGAATGAGAAATTATGAATTTGAAGTCAAGTTACAGTATGAGGAAGTAAAAAACATTGGTTGATGTAAATTATAATTTTTCTGCTTGTAATACCTTGTTTTCATTGCAGATAATGTGTAGTACACAATGTCAGGGTGTTTGTAGGATCAGTAGGAATTTATTCTGTAAGCTGAAGTTGTATAATATCTGAAGCTTCAATTTACCACATTGTCTCTTGGTTTTGAGACTACAGAAAATATTGCCAAGTTTGGAATACTGGTTTTGATTCATTTTATTCTATGTGTTTGTTCCTAATATACCAAAATGCCTTTAACAGCTGAGTTTTATGTTCTGTATCCTGCTAGTCAAAACACTTGAACAAATTATGAGGGACCCTAGTGCTAGAAAACAAAATCATACTGTTTTTCAAGAAAATAGTAGTTATGTACAGTCTACTTAAAATAACTGGCAGCTGTGTTCTGTTCTTGAGTCTAATGCTTGCTTTCTAATGGGGCAGTTGGGCCCAATAGTTAAGTGATGTGACTTAGTTTTGGCCATTGTGCAAGTGTGAGTGTTTTGTTCGGAAGCTTCTGTTCACCGCCTGTGAAGAGCTGTTGTAGTACTGCGTTTCTGCACTAAATTATATCCAAAGTGATGATCAGTAATAATGTGAATTTTGTGAAGCTATTGGACAAAATGCCACTGCTAAAGCAAAAACATCCTTTTTTGGATTATGCTGCATCTGTAGCTGGGTTTCCAATTTGTCCAGTGATTCAGATAGTTAAAATAGCTCTATTCGTATTTTTGGACACATAACAGTTTTAAAGGTTAAACTGCACATGAATATTGCAGTGAGTATTGAAATAACAATATCATAATAATTTCCAACTATCTATTCTCGTTTGGTTTCTTGTAAGATGAGAGAAATGTGAATGCATTTAAAGTAATTTTAATTAAATGATACTAATTTTGTGGAACTTCTATTTTACAGGGTTTCGAGCCGTCAGTTTTACATTACGTACTAGGGATCTCCTGAGCACAGTGTTAGATATTCTCAACTCCTGTAGTTTATCTACAGAGCATATTCAGAGTTTGAATGTGAACTCTCAGCCCCACAAGGAAACAAAAAGCACAGTGAACAGACCTATCAAATGGGATAAGACTTATTATTCATTTACTGGATTCAAGGATCCTGAGGAGGAACTAGAACAAGCGCAGAGAATGGAAACAACTTTGATGTATGTAAGGCTTTTATTTAACTGATACTTTGTGGCCTAAATTGGTCTTACTCCAATACTGAGTTTTTTAAAGGCAGTCAATAAATATTCTGAACAATACAAAACTTTTTTGTCCAATGTGTAATTCTGTCTTGCTTTTTATAATTAGAGTTCAAATGAGCTCCTGGGATAACATTAGTGCCAGCTAAACTGAGGCATTCTTGTCTCTTTGCCTAGCACTCATGTTTGGTCATGAGTGTGTTTGGGCTGATCTAGTTTTTCAGTTTTGTGGAATATTGGTGGTGATTCAAAAGGAGGCAGCAGAGATTCCACTTGCTCCAAATAGTTCTGTGTCTTACATGACTTCTGTAAGACAAAACTATATGGCTATTAACTTTAGTGTTAGTATTTCATTGTCACATTCTGTTGGATGGGAGATAATATGTGAAAACGAAGGTTAGAATGTTTTAATTTGCCAGGTATCTTAAGTGTTGTGCTTCTGATTTGTTGTTCAGCATACCAGCCTCGGTATTTAAATTGAGGCAATTATAAATACTGAACTTGCATTAAATGCAGCGTGTTGTGTATTAGAAGTTGGTTGTTTACAAAAATCTGTATGTGCTCATTTTGGGGAAGGGGGAAAAATACTACTTTGGAAAACTTTTCGTAACAATGAGACTTGGGTGCCATTTGAAATAAAAGCAGAACTGTGGTGGTGGTATCTTCAGAACAAAGAATACCCCTCATCCTGCCTAGCACCTCACTATAAATATACTACTGTAAAACACTTAACTGAGATTTAACGTACTAGAGAATATTTTTACTTATTATTTTACACATTTACAAGAAATGCCACAAACAGTTATGTATTAACAGTTTGGTTTTAATACCTAGCCATTTGGCATTGGGCCTCTCTTTTTGCTTCGGAGTTGGAATTTTTTCACTTAGAATACAGTATGAGAATGAAAGTTGTTTGTTTTTTTTTTTTTTTAAATATGACTATGAAAATAAGTTTATGCTATCAAAAAAGACTAAATCTCTTAAAGAGTAGCTTTTTCCTAGAAATAGAATGAGCTACTTATTGAAAGTTTTGGGTGTATTCCATGAGTCATGTTTGCCTAGTTGTGATTATTGACAAAAGAGCTGTAAAACTTTGACCTGCTTAATCTATGTTGATCCCAGCTCTGTAAGAGTTACCTAACTTAGCCCTTAGTACCATCTGCCTTATATGATAGTGTATGATCACTTTGGTTGGGCTTTGTGTGGGGTTTTTTGGTTTGGTTTGGTTTGTGGCCTTTTTTTTTTTTCTTAAAGGCAGATGTCTGGGAACTTCTTCCATTAAAGCACTAAGTTCTGAAGCTGCCCCCCTAAATCACACTGATCTGCTGCTCTACACCTTTCATGCCTCTAAGTCTTACAGTTAAGCACCAGGTTTTCCTCTGTAGATAACTTAAGGTGAAGCATTTAGCAATTTCAGTTTCTGTCCTCTACTTTTCAAAAATACCTTTACCTGGTAACTTGAAATAAACGTTAACGTTAACATTAAGAATTCAGTTAGTCATATTGTTTGCATGAAAGGTAATACAGAATGCCTCTACTGTTGGGTTTTTTCCCTCCTCTTCTTTCAGATCCTGGCTAGATGATAATGAAGCAAGTGCAGTAAAAAAACTGAAAAAGAGTTTGCCACTTCGAAAAGAACTAGAACGTTTAAAATTTGAACTCTCTCATCAACTTCAACTCTCAGATATCAGGTAATAAATCAGTTGGACTTATGTTAACACAGTCAAAGCAAGGAAGTGTTGTTTAATACTTGGGCTTTAAAGGCTTATTCCAGCAAAACAGCTATATTTCATTTATGTAAAAGTGTTATTGCACTGAATATTTTTCTGGAAGAATATTACTGGGACAAAAGTTTCCTGTTGCAATCTGGTCAAAAAGACCTAGTGTTTCTAACTGATAACGTAGGCCCCAGTTGAGGTGACCAGATAAGCACTTGAAATAGGACCTCTGCATATCCATTAATTTGGGTGTTTTGCTGGATAAAATTGCTCTTTCTGAATTCAGGTGAATATCTAGAAAGGTAACTAGATTGACAGTGAAATGGTACGTGTTGATATCCTGTGAAGGCTTAATAAAAATGTTGTTCTTTCTAGTGTCTTGTTTCCCACACTCTAGAGAAGGACAATATTTGTTTGCTTGAAAGGACTGAGTACAGTTGGTGAACTTGATTCTTCAGAATATTTTCCAGAAAATAATTTATGATCCTTTTTCACATTTTGTGCCTTCAGATGAGTGTCCTGAAATGGGATGTTCGGGATGGTAAAATGACAGTGAGGGTCTTCAACAATGAAGAAGTAAACTTAGGGAGATTCTTTCAAGGGCTGGTTTTTAACTCTCTCTTTCCTGGTTAAAAGAAGACCTTGGAGCTTCTGAAATCATGCTTTTGTTCCTTTTGCCCCGTAAAAGACCCTGGCTTCCTTTAAGCTGAAGCTGTTTTTTTAACACAATTTCTAATCCTCTCCAACTGTGCTGTGGTTTGGGTTTTTAAGTTTCTGAAATACTCTTCGGTATTAAATGCGTAGATTTGGTTTTATTCATGGCTTATATTTAATTTTCTTATAGTTTGTGCTTTTAACATAGACTAAAACTATTGTGTTCTAGGAAGAGTTATTAACCTTTCAAGGGTTATATTGTCATGATTCAGAAGAGAATGTGAGTGTCAAATCTGACAAGCAAGTATCTTAATGGGAAACTACTACTTGTGATCCTGCAGCCTAATGCTAGGGTTCAGAGGTTTGAAAAACTAACGAGGTCACTGGCTTTATTCCATGTGTAAGTTTGGGACAGCTGGGGAGAAGTTAGGGTCTCTAAACCACCTTTTTGCACTGCTCTCTGGTGCTACTGAGAGCAAGGTGGTATTGCTAGGTAACAGTAGTTACTAGAATGACTTGCATTATAATAGATTGCCTCATAAATGCTGTGGCATAGTGCCATTCTCTGCATCCCAAAGAGTGATTTTTTTTTTTTTTTGCCAATTAGATTTCCCTAAATGAGATTACGTGGGTTGACCCCAGCCAGCAGCTAAGCACCCACACAGCCACTCTCTCATACATCCCCAGTGGGATGGGAGGAAGAGAATAGAACGAGCAGAAGCAAGAAAACTCGTGGATCAAGGTAGAAGTTTAATGAGTAAAGTGAAGCAAAGCTGTGCATTCAAGCACAGCAAAAGGAGGAATTCCTTCACTGCTCCCCCTGAGCAGGCAGGTGTTTAACCCCTTCTGGAAAGCAGGGCCTTGGCATGTCTGATGCTTGGCTGGGAAGATAAACGCCATACCCACAAGGATCCCCTCTTCCTTCTCCTTTCCCTGAGCGTTTATTGCTGAGCAGGACATCATATAGTCTGGAATATCCCTTTGGTCAGTTGAAGTCACCAGTCCTGGCTGTGTCACCTCCCAGCTTCGTGCCCACTGGTGGAGGGGGGCAGAATGGGAAGGAAAAGCAAAAACCTGGACCCTGCGCCAGTACTGCACGTAGCCAAAACAGTGGTGTGTCGTCAATGCTATTTTGGTAAAAACAGAAGAAAATTAACTCCATCCCTGACAGACCCAGTACAATAAGGGAATGGTAATTTCCCATTTCAAAACAGTTTTATATCAGCTAGAAGTTTGTAAAAGAATGTAATTTTTCAATACAGTGGGACAATTTTACAATTTAAATGCCTTTTGAAATTTAGTTAGGAGTTTGTCTGATGGAAGAGATGTCAGAACTATGTATATTAAAGTCTTCAATGTAACACCTGGCAAGAGACAATGTCCTTATATACAGTATTTGCTCCTGTAGACAAACATTGCACAGTGTACAAGCAGAAGATGCATGCCACATGGCTGAGCCAAATACTGAGTTGCCCGTTGTTATTAACTTACTAACCCCCTTCTTACTGGGGGAGAGATTTGCAAATTCTGTTCTGTTTACCAGGTGTCATAATTATTTTTTCTTTATCTAGGTTTTTTTCTTCTCTTTTTTTTTTTTGGCACTCACTTTAAGAAAGACTGTGAAATATATTAGTCTTTTTATCTGTTCAAATAGCATATGTCATGGACAGCTTTTCAGTAGGCCTTTGCTTTTATTACTGTTGAAATGCTCTTTTGAGTTGTTTGTGTTGTATGGCTTTCAGCTGCATCTCAACTTCTGTGATTTATTTTTTTTTTTATAATGTTGAGAATGAAATGCTTTCAATTATATTTTTATTTAGGTGGCAGAGAAGCTGGGGTATTGCTCACCGCTGTAGCCAGCTGCACAGTCTCGGTCGCTTAGTCGAACAGAGACCTGAAGTATTAAAGCATGTTAAAGGTATTTCTGTTGCTTCTTTCATATATCCTTGTATATTATTGATTCAAAGATGAGCACGATTCTTCTGTGACAAGGGAGCTCTAGTTCTTTTCACAAATACGCTCAATAACTGCAAAAAGAAACATGCCAGGCTTACTGAAAAGCTAGTGAACACTACATTTTAAGCTACTGGATATTTTTTAAAGTGACCTTTCCTTATAGTGTATTTGCTACACTCAGCTTTTATTTTGCTTCTTAACAGATGCAAACTGAATGAGTTGAAGATACTAGATTTAGTACTGACAATGAAAGTAAAAAATCCAGACTGAACCTCTGAAAGGGTGGAGGTAGCAGTACGCTGTTACCCATGGTAGATTGAAGACAAAAATGCGAGTAGCTCTCTAGAGAGTCAATATAAAGAGGACTTACTAGAATACCTTTAAAGTCATACTGTCTTCTCTTATCATGCATGTTCCGTAAAATACCTATATTAAAGTCTGTATTTTCTCAGGAAAAATAAAATATTCTGTAAACCTGACCTGCTGTTCTTCTCATACAGCTGTTTGACCTGTGGCAGTAGCTGTTTCCTCTAATTGTAGCTCCACATTTTATGCCTGTCTGCTGATAACTCAGTTTTGAGTGGCTTGCATTTGAGGTTGATTTATCAAAAGACAGAGTGGGTAGGACAATAAGTAGTAGTTTTAAACTGTATCAGGTTTCAAATTAGTTTCTTTACCTAAGCATACTAAATATTTTTAAATGCTAGAGAAGTGCTAGAGAAGTCTGTCTCATTAACCTGTTGTAGTCTCTGTCTTTGAAAATCTTTAATAATATACTGGACAAATAAGTATTGGTAAATATGCAGGTACAGTTGATCTTGCCTTGGGGGTACAAGGATGGACTAGATGCCTTAAAGTCAGTGTTCCTCTTTCTTAAGGATTTTGGAAAACTTACTTCTGACAGAAAGAGCTTCTCTCAAAGCCTTGTCTTATACTGAAGACTTTTGTGGAAGCTTATTTTGATTAATAGTTGCCTGTGCTTTTACCCTAAAGAGTTCTTGAGGATCTTTGTGCTTCACTTAAAAAAGCATACTTAGATTCAAAACTGATTTGTCCCCCCCAAAAGTAAACCTGGTATTGTCACTTTATGTTGTTTCTATTCTTTCTTTAAAAAAAGAGCAAAAACCTAATGTGAAAGCATTTCTTACAGCTTACATGTTGCAGAGAGTTCTGTGGGAGCAGTGTTAAATTGCTGCGCTAATTAGTTCTTTGACCAATTTTTACCTTATTTATATATACTTTAAGCATATACTTCCTACTGTATATGTAATTTGTATGGATTCTTTGCATATGCTGTCTGTTGAGATTTTTTTTATTTTAAAAGTAGTCTTTGTAAGAAAAAAAACTCCAGTTAACTAAAGATCTATCAAGTCGAAACAAGGAGAAGGCAAATGCTAGGCAAGGTTTGTATGAAAAAAATTATTGAACTGGAGTTTTCAAGAATCACTCTCAAATTCTGAGAATAATGAAAGCACCTACTTGTGTGTGTTTGTGCTGCAGAAGTGTGTTGCTTGTGACATGTTAGTAGCATAGTTAAGCCTCAGATAATTATGGGAATAATTGCAATAACCCAAATTAGTAAAGAGCTTTGTTCAATCTTCAGGACGCACGGTGGTATTTACAGACCGCTCAGGTATGAGCGCAGCAGGCCACATAATGCTGGGGACCACGGATGTTCACCATCACTGGACCAAAGTAAGAAGATATCAAAGTAAATTTTAGTGCCTCTTGTTATGACATACTTTTTTAAACTATAACCAAAATATTAATTGGTGCAGATAACTGATGAGTACTTTAAAACAAACTCATTGCTACTGTGTTTAGCATAACTGTGTACATTGCATTCTAAATTTAATCCTGTGATAAACTGTTACTAACAACAATTTTGTCAGATCTTCACTGCTGCATTCACTAACAAATCAGTCCTACCTCTGATTAGATATAAAGAAAACTAATTTGTTATGCAGGGTTCCTGTCTGATCAATGGGCACTGGCAGAATATTTCATGATCCATAAAGAGCTCGTTCCTGTTAAGAATTTAGGAATTTTATTCTGTTTTTTTTTTTAAAAAATAGGACTTGAAGGGAGTAATGAAGTGATTGTTTCAGTCACTGGCTGCTAACCAACACTGTCACTCCACTTTGTTCTTTTAGGCAGATAATGTCAGTGTTGCCGAAATTTATCTTTAGTGACTATGCAAATTCTGCTGCTGCTTGTGTAAAGTTTGGAGTTGCCAAGCTTTCTGGCATCCTAAATGATAAAGTATTGTATGCAAAGGGCTACGAGTAAAATATGTAGTGGTATCAACATGTCACTTAAGGAAACTTTCTTGAATCTTGGTTGTTGAAATATTACAGTTCTATCAAAAACCATTATTTTGTAAAGGAGATAATTGGTGGAATTTCATAGTTGTCAATTTCACCCCTCTAGAGTATCGGAATATTCTATTTCTGTATTCTAATCAATGAATAATATGAGAATTTAGCACTCAATGCAAAGCTTTCTCTGGTGGTTGTTTGAATTTTTGCCTTTATATGTTGCACTGAGGGAGAAAACAAACTATGATTTATTAATGTGGATGAGGTACAAAAAACTTAAACTGAGAAGCTAAAACTTAATGCCAAACTTTCTACTCTGAGAGTTGAGAGCATTGATAGTCATTGGAATAAAAGTGTTCTTCTGATTAATACTAAAATAAACTCTGTCTTCCTTGAAAAGAGAGATGCTTACTCTCTCCAACCTTTGCTGAGGGGTTTTCTGAAGAGGTCGTATGTTGTCAGGGAGTCAGTATTGTGCAGATGGGACAATGTGTATAGTTAGTTGTGGTGATGGTATTTGCTTTGGAAGGCAAAGGAGAGGTAAGTATTTGAAGCTGAAATCAGAGGATTTTTATTTTAAAATACACTAAGGATCATTTTAAATGATACACAGAAGTCAGTGAAAATATTTGTGAGGTTGGTTAGCTGCTTGGTTTAGAGAAAATTTTTTTTTTGTCCAATTCTAACCCATTTTAGAAAGCAGTCCTAAGTGCTATTAATTTTGTTACTAATTAGAGAAAGAAAGCAGTAGAATAGTGTCCAAGTCAGTCTGTAGAATGCTTGGTCAGAGGTACAATATTTAGAGGATTTTTGCAGTTTTTCTCAACAAATGCAAATACTGAACCAATGGATTTTATTGTGCCAAAAGCTGTTCTGATTCTACTACTCTCTAGAGTTTCTAAAGAAATTATTTGGAAATCACTTGGCTTCTTCCAGCAGCAGTGGTTTGTTTTGTATGGAAAACTATGTTATAGTAATAACTGGGTAGATGGTAAGGAGTGATGGTAAGGAGTGACTACTGCTACAGACTTTCCCATTTCTCTTGTTGCCCTGGTCCAGCCTTCTCCCTATCACACCTTCTGTGTCTCAACTCACAAGTCTGATCACTTCTTACCCTTTTCTGATACAGGTTTGGTAGATTAGAAATCTGGTACCATCCTCCTTTCGTCTCTCCCTTCATACTCAAGACAAGCTAGGTTATCATCCAAACCCTTGGAGAGAACTAGTTACAACAGCAGACTTCTATTTTTTGAGACTTGGCATAAATTGGGCTGGCAAAAACACTATTAACTGTATATAGAATAGCTCTGCCACTATAACTGCAGTGATAAACATTTTATGTAGGCCTCAGATTTTTTTTTTTTCTCCTGATCTGGGACGATTAATTTCTGTATATATAGAGGACATCCATTGTTATGGCCTTTTGGTGCCTTTATAGTATAAATACTGAAAATACTTACAAGCTTATTCTATTTTATCTTGCCCAAAAATGTATATACTTGATATTTCTGATTTTTTGTATTCTTTGATTTCTGTCCCCCCCACCTTAGGTTCCATGTTTGCATTGTTAAGTGTCTCTTCTTCTATAGTTTGTTGTTATTTTTTTCATTTCTTAAAATTAAAAGTAAGTATTAAAATTAAGTATTATACTTTTTCATAATGTAGGAAATGTTTGTGTGTGTACAGATTTTTGAGAGATTGCCAAATTATTATAAACTTCAAAAAAGGCTGTTGCTCTTGGAAGATCGGATAAGCCAACTTCTGGGAGGCATACAAGTAACATATATTGAAGAAATGCAACCCCTGGTGACTCTAGAAGAGTACTATGAGACTCTGGACTCTTTCTATAATAAATTACGTGACAGCAGACTCCCTTTTCATCCTCGCAGTCTGCGAGGCTTGCAAATGATTCTGGAAAGGTAGGTATTTGCAGGAAAGATTTCTTCCTTTTAGAGCTTTTACTTTGGGGTTTTTTGTTACACTGATTATTACTCTCACTGAGAAGAAAACTAATATAATCTCAGATTTCCATTATATCAAAATCTTTGTGTTTCTAAAGGTTTTAAGTGCCTTTTTATGGGTTAAGAAGGGATTAGATTGAAGAAAATCCTGCTTAATTTCATTCGAGTTAGTCAAAGTTCTGTCTTTATCTTGCAGTGTTGTGCTGCATTAAATCAAAGGGTTTGTGCTGTCGGGTCAACACTCAGTTGTGTATGATGGTGCTGCTGTTTATATTTTTTTGAGTATTGCTGGCAGTTGCTTTTGAAATGTGATTTGTAGAAAAGCTTTATGCATGATGCTTCTGTATTCTCATGAACTGAACTGGATTAATTTTTTACCAATTATTCGGATTGTGATTAATTGATATTTATCTTCAGAATTCATTCTGAAAGTAATTCGTGTAAATACTTGCATTTAAAAAAAATTATACCATGTTTTTTAATTCCATCATGTTTCATTAGTGACAGATATGCGCCACGCTTACATGAATTTGGACACTTTACGATCCCAACGATCTGTGATCCAGCAACCCTTCAATGGTTTATTTTTGCCAAAGCACAGGAGGCAAGAGAGAATCTGAAAAGAAAGGAGGAGTAAGTGTTTGTGTGACTCAATACATTTAGCTCATTAAAATCTTTGTGTCATATGTTTTTTTTGTAGGAGGAGAATTTTGAAGAAGGTATTCATGCTCTTTTGATGGAAAAAACCTTCTGGATAGAATAGAACTTTACCCATCAACTTTTTCCCAGTTTCTGACTTGAGAAAATATTTCAAGCTGGAAACATTACCTCATATTAAGAGCATTTAATAGATGTTAATTTTTTTTCCCTTTTTAATGGTCTAATTTTTTTTTTATTGAGCTCATTTACACTTTGTGGCTCCAAAACATCCCATGGCAGCAAATTGCACAGCTGAATTACATGTAGCATGTGTATACATGGGGGGAAGGAGGAAAGAGGTGTTCTTTGTTTTATAGACCCACAGCCTTATGATTCCATTTGTCATTCTCTTGTTCTTGTGCTGTAGGAAATACAAAACAGTCACTCTGTATTTATCAGCTCTACTTTTTTTTGTGGATATGTCATATTTCCACTTAGTTGTCTTTTTATTGAAGCTGAAAACTCCTTTTCCACTTAATGCTTCCTTGAACAGGACCCATTCTGTACTTCTGATTTTTCTTAGCCTCCTGTGGTTGTTAAAGGGGCCCTGAGATACAGGAGGATATTTTGAGGTGTGCTGGATTCACTTTGCACATGCAGGTGAATGTTTTACATAGCATGACGTAGCTGGAATTTTACATGACCTGATGCACTGGGGAGTTCAAACGCTGCTGCTCTATTAAATTGTCTTACCTGTGTGGATAATGTCAGTCTTCTAGTAATGCAGGATTTAGTGTGAATCTACTTCTCCTTGCCTTGCTTCTGTAAAATATGAGTTTTGTATTGTGATAGGTGTGTAAGCCACCCTGTGGAAGTGACTAAAAATAAACCTGCAGTTCTCACTGTGTGCAGCTAACTTGATATCCTTCAAGGGAGCCTGAGCTTTCAGAGAACAGGAAAGCTTGGTGCTAAGGTATTAGGGAATGCGTGGATCTGGTGAGTAGAGAGGGCAGGTGAACTCACTGGCTCAGTTCATCCCTGAGTGGGATGGGGCTGGGCTCTTGTACAGCATCCGAGTGCCTCAGCAGAGCATAGTGCCATGGAGATCCCATCCTGAGCTCTGGGAAGAGTGGTGGTGAGCCTCTACAGCAGTGTTTACACATGAGTCAGTCTCGGTAGTTCTTTCTGTGCTTAGCTTGGGCTGATTCACATCCCAGTGGTTCTGCAACTGTGCTGCTGCTGCTGTGTAGCCCCTGCCCTGTTCAGCACGAGGTCTGTGTTGTAGGGCAGCAGTGGTGCTGTTGCTGTAACCAAGCTGGCTCGGAAGTGTAGCTATGTTAATGTGGCACAGTGCCTGAGCTTGTAAGGCTTGCTCAACCTGAGCTGTCACTGCATTAGATGATCAGTCACAGTTCCAGTGACTTAATTCATTCTGCACATTAATTTTATTTCTGGGTAGCTTGAGTTTGCCATGTGGGGTCTTATCACTCTTTGTCTGGGGTGAATAGAAAAAATCATCTGCAAGCTATGAATTCAGTATTCATAGAATCATTTAGGTTGGAAAAGACCTTTAACATCATGGAGTCCAACCAAATCCATATTCTTCTGCAATTAGTAAGTTATTAACACATTTAAAATGCGTCAGGTGATGTATACCATACCCATACCTGCCATCTGTTGTCTTTGATGACATGCAGAGTACTGGTCTTAGTTAAGAAGACAGAGTAGTTGCTAACATGATTTTATTCTTAAAGCTTACGCTTTCAAGGTCATTTAAGTACTTTCATCCCTTACATTAAAAATGGAGCCTCATAGGATTTTTATTTTTGGTATTTTTCCCTGTTACCTGGTAAGTAAAAAAAATGTCATGGTTCAGGCCTTCAAATGTGACTGTGTAAGCATGTTGTTGCCCATAGTCCTGGAAACCTGTTCAGTCAAGCTGCTGAGGTAGACACAAATATCAGCCTGCACAAAAATCTCGGCTGTACCATAGCTGCACATGAAGCAACACCTTTGTTTACATGCATATAACCTACAAATACACTTATTTCAAGGGGCGTTTTTTAAGAGATTAAGTTCTAATTTTGACCCTGTATGTTGTCTTCATTTGCTAGGATGATGATTACAGAGAAAGAGCTAATCGATACTTCCACTGAAAAATTTTCTTTGGCTCAGCTGTATAAGGAACCCAGTGTTTCCAGTGCCCAGATGATCCATTGTTGTAAGCGACTGCTGGAAGAATCGTTGCCGTACCTACAAGGCATGCACCTTTGCATTTCACATTTCTACTCTGTGCTGCAGGATGGAGACCTGTGTATACCTTGGAACTGGAAAAACTGAGGACCTATCTGATAATCAGATGAATTCTTTATTTTCTGTAAGAGGCTATAAATATGAATGTTTTTAAGAGTAAATTATTTAAATCTGTATTTTGATATCAGTATTCAAGACACAAATTTTCTTCTAATTGCTGCTTAAAAAGGATTGGAATCCTAGACCATTTGCACAACGCGCAGTATTGCCAGTTCTGGGAAAGACATCTGTACATTCTCCATACTGCTGTAGGAGTCCCAGTGTATGGTTAACAGTTGGGAAACCGCATTTTTGTAGTGAATTATGAAAATACATTAAATGTGCATATGTATTTTTAATATACATTAATATTGCCAGATAGACCATCTTAGGAAAAGAGTATACTATTCAAACCAGACGTTACATGTTATCTTAAGGGATTCATTGAATCCATAATTTGAGTACGTAAGTTATCTGGTGCCAATGTTGGCATTTCATATTGCTACCTATTACTGAATTTAAAAAAAAGAGAAAAGGGAAAAAACATCAGAGTATTTGTACTTTGAAGAAGCAGTACATTAACTTGGTCCCTACAGTAGAGTTTCATATGCTGGTCCAATATTGCTGCCTTAGAATTTCAAAATTTACCAGTTGTACTGTCTCCAGTTACTTTAAAGATGTTATTCTCTCTTGTCCTGTTGTTGTTTTCTTGCATTTGCTCCATTAATACAGACCACTTTCTTTATGTACACTATAATAGATTGCAAATCTCATTCACAACACTTAAACCTTAGTAGTTTAATGTGACGTCTAAGGAAAGGAAGCATTGATTTGTGTAGGATTGTCTGCAAGATTAAATAATTCTCAGTGAGAGCAAGGAGTTTGCAGTAAGGCAAACACTTGCATCTTTACTGGTACTTTATTCCTTGAAAAAAAAAAAAAAAGAAATAAAGTGTGAATGTATGTCAACACGTTCTCATTGTAATACATGCCAAGATGCATTTTGTATTTCAGTTACTACTTTGCAAAATTATCTTTTGAGAAGTACCAACTGTGTAATATTTCTGGACTTCATCACCTATAACAACTGACAAAAAAAAAGAAGAATTTACAAATGCTTACTTGCCTTGTATTTTTATTTGTATTGAGCAGGGAAATTGTTGTTCTGTTTTCTGCTGTTAAAAGGCTCAATGTCAAGTTGCTTATTATGTTGCCAAACTTAAAGCAAAAACCGCCACTGTGATCTCAAACAAGTCTGTTGTAAAAAAATCAAGACAGAAGCTGTGACTTTCTCAGGCCTTTAATTCAGCCAAATTACTAGCAATTCCTGTGTAGGTTCTGAAGATTAGTTGATAGTTTTTCCTAAGTAGTTAACTTCCATTGCACATTACTTCCTCTCGCTCCATCTAGCGTTGATGATACTGTCATCAAGACTGAGCTTAAGTGTGGAAGCAGTGAAAATATTTACTGTTAAACATTTCCAGTCTGGGATAGATCTGAAAATATTCACTGTTCCTTCTAAGCCCTTGAAGGGTGCCATGGCACCTGTTTTTCTGATGGTTCTGACTGGGATCTCGGGTCTGTGCAATAAACCAAAGAGTTCCAGTCCTGCTGCTATCCCACCAGAGAGGTGGTCAGCTCAGGTGCCACAGGGGTGGTTCTTCCCTTTTCTGTTAGGTTTTGGGATTTGTTTTCCTGAGTTCTGAAGGAGATGCATGTCAGAATCCCTAAAACTATTCAGAAGTTGAGCAATATAAAAATTAAGGTTGCATATAGGTCAGTAATTCAGCATGGTAAGATCTGGGTCTTAACAGAGTTACTTAATAGTGTACTTTCTGTAAATCAGTTTTTACTGCAGAGTGGTCGAGTTTACAAACTTTTTTTAAATTTAGAAAAGCAGTGGAAAAAACAAAAGGATAAACTTAATGTGTATGTTGTAGGTATTTATTTTGACAAGTTGTGACTGACTTTGAAAACTGTCACAAAAGTAACAGAATTGTCCATTTAGGTAGATGTGTATGGGTTAAATCTGTCAGAATTATATTTTGCTTTCTGACATTTTAATGAGGTGAGGAAGAAAAAAGGTTTAGAACTCTGAAAACCTTTTGTCACAATGGTGGGGTGGAAATGGACAATGATTTGAAACTTTTGTCTGTTCTTAAACTGCACAGAACACCTCAAATTCTGTTCAGTTGACTGTGCTGTTGGCTCATCGTGGAAATAGATTTGAATGTTAACATCTACTGTAGTTTTATTCAGTACAGAATTCCTGCTTGTTCTGAGACCAACAACCAAATACATGCTTGGTATGAAGTGTTAAAAAAGTGTTCTCTTTAAAGACAAATCCTAAAATTAAATTAGCTGGACTTGATGTCTTTGCTGTTTTAATCATTATTATTTGGCTTAGATTTGATTTTTTTTCCCTTCCTGTTTAGAAATTTGCAACAAGCATTTGAAAGATAAGTAAGAATTTCTACCACTGATCAAAGACTTGAAATGTGTGCTGGTCATCCGTCACGAGTCAATAAACCATGATGCCCAGATCGTGTCATTCAGCCTCTGGGAATGGTTTAGTATTTTAGTGCAGCTGCCAGCAGGAAATGCAGTGCTAGATTCAATGCTAGAACAAAAGAGGTGAGGATTTAAGACAAAATTAATCACCTTAACACCTGGTGCTGTTTCATCCTATGACCTTGAGATGCATGCATTGGCAAACAGCGATTTCCATTGTATCAGGTGATGGCATAACACTTCGCAGTATCAGTTCTGTATGAATTTCAGTGTTCACAGCTTGATATGTGATTTTTATTCTTAGAACTGTATATGAAAGTTGTATGAAATTGTGTGAAGTAATGTCCATTTTGTCATTGTTCTTTTGGCTATTAACTGCTGTGAAACGGTTTCAGGGACTAATAGGCTTGTATTAATGTTCTGTAAGACATTCAAAATGTGGATAATCTTGAGAAAAACTTAAAAAGAGAAAAAACTTCCAGAATATTAGAGATGATGTATCAAAGCGTATACAAAATTCATCAGAACTTTTCTTGGAGAACATAAATCTTATCTAGTTTGTGTACATTACAGCTTAAAAAACACCAGCTTTTTGAGAAAACTATGAAATTTGAAAGCTTATTAATTTAAATTTGTCATTCTGCAAATACAGTATTTGTCTGAACAGGGTTATCTCTGTGATTCCTTGGACATATACATGTACTATATGTATGTAGTACATGTGTCCAAAGATGAGACTTTCCTAGTATTTCTTTATAAGCTTAATAGTATATGGATTTGTAACGGAGCAGGGCAGTTAAAATAAGAAAAAAAAAAAAAAAACAACTTGCTGAGAAAGAGAGAACATAGCTGTAAATACACTAAAAATGTGATTTTTAAGTCAAAGTTTTTATAAATGGAAAGCTGGGATCTTGATTCTGTGTATGGAAAAAATGTTTATATATCTCCCTGAAAGGCACTGTTAAAACTACAGTATATACTGAAGGAACAGAAAGTTCCTGTTGCAGTTTGTCCTTTATAGCTGCATGGTCCTTACACAACTGCTTAAATGCTGAATAATTTAGTACTTCATTTTTTGCTAAATCCTCTGGTGGGGCGCTCTGTATCTAAGTAGCCAGACTGATTGATTATGATCTCAGTGATGTCTTTAAAACAAAAAAAGCTTTTGAGGATACTTTATATAGTAGAGCTGAAATTTAATATTTTCTGGCCAGCTTTTACATTCTGAAAGTGTCTTTTTTGTGGTCTTCTGCTTCCATAGCTTTTGTCTATTGTGTGACTCCATATTTTAGGAAATTTAAATGGTTTTTAACCCTTTTGCTTCTCTTAACATGTTTGCCAAAAAAGCGCAGGTTTAAATTGGCCTTATTGATGCTGTGGACTGTGCTAACTACAGACCCTCCAAACCTGCCTGAAACTGAGCTGCTAACACCCTTGTAAACTTCTCTTGGATTTTAACAGGGAATAAGATTTTGGAAAAGTGAGAGTGGCCGAAGTTTGTGCCAAAGGTAACAGCTGCAGTGACAGCATGAAATAACGTTTAACATCAAGGTTAAATAAAAAGAGCAGGGTTATAATTTTCTTCTTAATTTAGTTCCAACTTCCCTACCTAGCTATTTAAGAGGACAAAAGGCAACTTGATGTAATTTAACAGCTTTAATTTCTTTTTTATTATTTCTCTTTAATCATCTGCTTTGTCATTTGATTTTGCTGTGTTGTAGGGGCATAGTTGAGCAGTCAGGTAATGCTTATGGTCGCTGTGTGCACCCTCTCTCTGTAACAGGATATTCTGGGACCATTTAGTAAAAGCAGCCATCGGATGAGAAGCTGATGTCCTCCCTCAAGACCTCTCTGTGATCTGGCGGCCACAGTTCAAGATCAAGGTTTTTCCTTGATAGTGCTTTGTCCAGCCCACACATCGCTTTACCCATCAGTTTGTCATGCTCCTGGGAACCTCTCCTTCTGGGTTGTTTTTTTTTTTAATTGGATGTTTCAAGTTCATTAAGTCAGTGGGTCATAGTTGTAGAGTGAGTTTTTGAATCCTGCTTGCTTTATAATCCAAGGGCATGGGTAACTCCTGTTTTCAGCTTGTATTGATTTCAGATGGTCCATTAAGCTACCGTTTCAACTTCTACACAGTCACACCATGCTAAAAAAAAAAAATGCAAATACCTCAATTTCACACTTAATTAAAATTACTACTAAGTACTTAACAAAGAGCACTACAGCTAACTGTAATTTGATTTCTCTCACGGATCTGCTGCCAGGGCTGCGTTGTACAGAGTCTGCATGGTTTGGGGCTCACCCTGCTAGCAAGGATCTGTGAAGGTAAGGTTGGCTTGGAGAAGCAGAGCTGTGAAGGGTGAGTTAATGCTGTCTTCATCAGAACTGCCTGTGCAGCCCCAGGGGAGGGCAGCCTCTCGTGGGGTGGTCCAAAGAGCCTTGCTCATTTAAAAAAACCACACACACACACAAAAATATCACCAAAAAACCCCACAAACACAAAAGTGAGGAATGGCCTTTCTGAAACCGCTACCTGGTTTTCTAGCAGCTTTGAGAGCGTAACGGCTCGTGACTTTATGAGCCAAATCTCTGGTGCAGTTTTGCATGTTTCAAATAAGGGAAGATTCCCAGAGGATGATGCTGTTGTCTTCAAAATGGACAATTCCTCTAGCAAGGTGACACATAAACGCAGGGCTGTTGGTGTATTGCATGATCAAATGCACATTCCTCTCTGTTTAATCTTTGAGCTTGTGAGACCTTTCTCCAAAGGTCACAAAGCATTAATCTAAACGTGACCAACCAGTTCACAAAGGTTTTAGCAACAGGGAGTCTTGGTCAGTATTTGTATGATGCCTGGAATAGCTGGGTCTCTTGCACTCTGTAGTGCCACCAAAAAAATCAAGTTAATGAATCGGAATTTAAGAGCCTGTATGGTTGCTTATGTTTTTTCACTGCTCAGGTCTTTGCTGTCCTGTTATGATAGACTTTGGAGCAAAAACAAGCTGTGCTGTAAATTGAGTGCTGTACATGGATTCTGATTTTTGCCAGGAATCTGTGCTGAAGCCCAAGATTTTGAGATGGTGAAAAGCAAGTGGGACAAAAGGTCCTGCAGGTCTGAACCTCTCCTGGCCAAGATCAGGACATATATCTGTATATCTATATCTCTTGCTATTGTATGGTTCATTCCATCTTCGCTAGGTATGGAAACCATAACTAATCTGGCAAGAATCACATTTCATCTACAATTTATGCTTTGTTCTGAAAATAAGGGAAAGGAACAAGGTTTAGGATTGCTGCAACTGGGCACTTACAGTTTTTGCCCACCTCCTTCCTAATGCAGTTTGTCATGGCCAATAGTAAATGGCAGAGCTTAAGAGCAGGTTCCAGATGATATTTCTGGGAATAATTTAGTAGAATATCACTACCTGGCTGGAAGCCCTCTGAAAGCCATGGAGACCTTGCTACCTTTGCAGGTGCCTTCAGTTGTCCTCAGCAAGTTGTAACAGACTTCCTCAGATCACAGGTCTCTCTTAGAAGCCTTGAAACTTAATTACCACATATGACAAATAACTAAAATGGATATGATATTGCACAGACCCTGCACACTTGAAAGACCTGCACAATTTCTAGCTTCTCTCTGGGGAAAAAAATGACTGTAAATGAACTGCACCAGAAAATTTGAGCATTATTGTCATGGTGCACTGTTAAAGTTGTGGAATATATCTTTATCATAGAATCATAGAATGGTTTGG